>NC_074675.1:41700448-41737948 GCF_029448725.1 Salvelinus fontinalis
TACATAACAGATGATCATGGACATCAGTGGAGGAAGTTTTGTCAGAAGGGAGATGGCTTCTCTTTAGATCAAATTTTTCTCTGCTGAGGCAGTCAAATCTTTGATTTTCTTCCACGTTTTAGCCCACAGATGGTTCTGCCATTTCTTACATCGTGTCAAGAATCCATTGTGGTCCCTTCTGTGTTTCGGCTTTGTTTGTGAAACAAACAACAACAAAAACAAAGCATATTTTGCATTGGAAGCAGAGCTGAAGAACAATTATGGTTTAGCCTAGCTCTTCCATTTGTATCACTAGGAAACTGTCTACAGGGCGTAAAGTTCTATTAGGAAACTGTCTACAGGAGGTCAAGTTCTAGTAGGAAATTGTCTACAGGAGGTAAAGTTATATTAGGAATCTGTCTACTGGACGTAAGTTCTAGTAGGAAACTGTCTACAGGGGGTAAAGTTCTATTAGGAAACTGTCTACATGAGGTCAAGTTCTAGTAGGAAATTGTCTACAGGAGGTAAAGTTATATTAGGAATCTGTCTACTGGACGTAAGTTCTAGTAGGAAACTGTCTACAGGGGGTAAAGTTCTATTAGGAAACTGTCTACAGGAG
This sequence comes from Salvelinus fontinalis, assembly GCF_029448725.1. Taxonomy (NCBI): domain Eukaryota; kingdom Metazoa; phylum Chordata; class Actinopteri; order Salmoniformes; family Salmonidae; genus Salvelinus; species Salvelinus fontinalis. Next base: position 41,701,047 of record NC_074675.1, read on the forward strand.
GTCAAGTTCTAGTAGGAAATTGTCTACAGGAGGTAAAGTTATATTAGGAATCTGTCTACTGGAGGTAAGTTCTAGTAGGAAACTGTCTACAGGGGGTAAAGTTATATTAGGAAACTGTCTACAGGAGGTAAAGTTATATTAGGAAACTGTCTACAGGGGGTAAAGTTATATTAGGAAACTGTCTACAGGAGGTCAAGTTCTAGTAGGAAATTGTCTACAGGCGGTAAAGTTCTATTAGGAAACTGTCTACAGGAGGTCAAGTTCTAGTAGGAAATTGTCTACAGGCGGTAAAGTTATATTAGGAAACTGTCTACAGGAGGTCAAGTTCTAGTAGGAAATTGTCTACAGGCGGTAAAGTTATATTAGGAAACTGTCTACAGGAGGTCAAGTTCTAGTAGGAAATTGTCTACAGGCGGTAAAGTTATATTAGGAAACTGTCTACAGGAGGTCAAGTTCTAGGAGGAAATTGTCTACAGGCGGTAAAGTTCTAATAGGAAATGTTCTACAGGGGGTAAAGTTCTATTAGTAAATGTTCTACCGGGGGTTAAAGTTCTATTAGGAAATGTTCTACATGAGGTAATGTTATATTATGAAATGTTCCACAGGAGGTATTGTTCTATTAGGAAACTGTCTAGATGAGGTAAAGTTCTATTAGGAAACTATCTACAGGGGGTAAAGTTCTATTAGGAAACTGTCTACATGAGGTAGAGTTCTATTAGGAAACTGTCTACAGGGGTTAGGGTTATATTAGGAAATGTTCTACATGAGGTAATGTTCTATTAGGAAATGTTCTACAGGAAGTAAAGTTCTATTAGGAAACTGTCTACTGGAGGTAAAGTTCTATTAGGAAAAGTTCTACAGGTGGTAAAGTTCTATTAGGAAATGTTCTACAGGAGGTAAAATTCTATTAGGAAAAGGTCTACAGGTGGTAAAGTTCTATTAGAAATTGCACCGACTCAGGCCAACAGGAATTTCACAGCTGAGGAATGTATTTAACAGTGATGGATGTTCATAATTTTAAAATGTTCCCAGATTCCCTGCAATACATGAAGCTACAAATATTCTAATCTTGGTATCTTGAGGTATCACATTGGTATGTTAGGTATTCTAAAAATCCAAAGATCAAAGCTAATTGTGTGTGTCGCGTGTACTTTTTACACTCTCTCTCTCTCTCTCTCTCTCTCTCTCTCTCTCTCTCTCTCTCCTCTCTCTCTCTCTCTCTCTCTCTCTCTCTCTCACTCTTCTCTCTCTCTCTCTCTCTCTCTCTCTCTCTCTCTCTCTCTCTCCTCTCTCTTCTCTCTCTCCTCTCTCTCTCGTCTCTTCTCTCTCTCTCTCTCTCTCTCTCTCTCTCTCTCTCTCTCTCTCTCTCTCTCTCTCTCTCTCTCTCTCTCTACATAGACCCACACCATCACACACATTCTATATAGAAAATATGCATAAAAGGAAGCAAAAAAAGGAAAAACAGCTGGCAAGGGGCTTACACTGCTTAACAGCAAACATGACATGTCAGGGCCCTCGCATGGCTATACGCTAGCTCTCACATCTTTATTATGATTCCCTTTCTATAGTTTGGTAGGGCTTCGGGAAACTCAATTCCCCTCACTTTGGAGGTCATGAGTCGCAGTTGGAATTAAGTTCTTGCGGCCCTCCCTCTCTCTATCCCTCTCTCTCTTCTCAATTATAGCAGAGCCCCTTTGAAGAAGCCAGGCGGAACTAAAATGACTTTTTATGTCCGGCGTAATGACCGCCATTTGGAAGGGGAGAGAGAGTGATAGAGAGAGAGAGAGTGATAGAGAGAGAGAGAGACAGATAGACAGAGAGAGAGAGAATGCTGCAGGGAGTGAAAATGGCTCCGGTCACTCTGGCGTTGATTTCACCAGACAGACATAACCCTTAAAGCTTGTCCTTCCTCCTCCTCCATCTTCCTTTCTCCCTCCATCATCCTCTCTCTCTTTCTGTGCGGCAGGCTCTGATACAGGCCAGTGCATCAAGGCTCCTCTCCCCTCTGTAGTTCACTATTCATTTAGACCAAGGAAGCTTAGCAGCTTTAAGGCGGATTACGAGATGAATTGTGCCAGGAGACACGCAGTATATTCTCTTTAGGGGGAGGGATGATGTGTGGATGGGTGGCTGCTGCCAGAGGCCAGGGTGTGTTTGTGTCATCACCTGGCCAAGCAGCTGGCTCTCTTTTACAGTTCAGCTTTAATGAGCCTTGACAGTTTGGGGGCTGGAGTAATGGCGTTTTTTGCTGTGTCATTATTAATCTATTATTTTTATAGATTGGAGTTGTTTGGGAGAATTTCATCCCTGGAGTATAGCAAAGGAATTTGTCCTGTGGGAAAATGAAATTGTACTCGGCCTCTCGAACGAATAAAAATAGATTTTATATTGAGATACACGATTATGACAGTAATACTGTCTCTTTTTCGTTTATGGCTTGTGTTTTGTACTTGGCAAACGCGCCGGTTCTTTCATATGTGGTAGACCTCTCCGGTCTGTCATGTTGACGCGTGGGGATGACGCGAATGTTTCTGACTCCATTCTCAGCATGAGTCACCTTCCCTATTCTTTTTTGTCTCCTTTCGCCTGGTGATATTTTTGGCATCCGATTCATGATGACAGGTGAAGGCTGTGTTTGTATCTTCAAAGTGAGCCGGGTGCTAGCAGACGCTACATACGTGGCATTTTCATGTATATTTTAAGAAGTATTTCAAAGGGGTTTCGCTTGTTGCATCACGCAGGGCGAGACATTAACGTACTAGAGACAAGGCCTTGTTTATATTTAGGCGGCTCGAAAAAATATGGCTTGGATGACCCGCCGGCATATTTATAGAGTGGTTGTCTGTATATGTGTCCAACATTGGAGGCCATACTTGTCCATTAAGGTGCTTTTTGAAGCCCATACATTATTTCACTATACCTACATATGTGTTCACATATATAATTTCTATATTTGACAAAAATATGTAATGGCGTAGCTGCCATTAATAAGGTTACAATGTAGCAATAACAGCAAACTAGGTTTCGCCTTGTAAGCCTAGCTGGATTTTAACTAAGTTTGAATGAGAGGATAGAAAGGAAATGAAATATCTCATAAGAAGATATAGATAGATATATGGGAAAGTTTAGCCGCAGGCACGTGATAGGTCAAGTTACTGTTCAAAGTATTTCAGACTGGGACAAATTAAGCTCACAAATAGAGACAGAAACGATATACATACCCTTCCAATGAGGTCATGATATTATTTACCACCCGGAGTATTATTGGACGGGGATGATAATCTAGCCACATTATGATAATGCACATCATTTGGCTCCAACGGTAACATTTGATGTCAGCAACGACCAGATGCTCTGATGTTCGGTAGCAGTAGATTGTTGTCCCCTGACGGAAATAAAGTCATCAAGCCGATGACTCATCAGATTTCTGCCATTCTGAAGGGAAACACAAGGTATACATCACCGAGCATGCACAACAGTGGTCTTGTCGCTATGCAAAGGATTGGGCTACCTCTATAGTGAAAGACACACCATTGATTTAAGGACTGTCAGCTCTCCTTGAACTGACTAACTCAGTAGTTGTAGGTTAATGTGCGGTTCAAGGTCACACATACCAGGAATGCAACTCAATGCTGACTACGTAATCCTCTACCTGCCTCGGCCTAGTAGATGCATGTGTGGACCAACCCTGCAGCCTAAAGGACCATTCCAAAGAGGATTAAACGGCATAGTAACTGGACATTGTTTGGGCATAACTGTTGGAATGTGCATATGTGACATACAGGTAACTGATAAAATAAAGGAAACCCCAACATAAAGTGTCTTAATAGGGTGTTGGACCACCACGAGCCAGAACAGCTCCAATGCGCCTTGGCATAGATTCTGCAAGTGTCTGGAACTTTATTAGAGGGATGCGACACCATTCTTCCACAAGAAATTCCATAATTTGGTGTTTTGTTGATGGTGGTGCAAAACGCTGTCTCAGGTCCTGTTCCAGAATCTCCAATAAGTGTTCAATTGGGTTGAGATCTGGTGACTGACACACACACAATTTAAACACCTTATTTATTTATTTTTATTTTACCGGGTAAGTTGACTGAGAACACATTCTCATTTGCAGTAACAACCTGGGGAATAGTTACAGGGGAGAGGAGGGGGATGAATGAGCCAATTGTAAACTGGGGATTATTAGGTGACCATGATGGTTTGAGGGCCAGATTTGGAATTTAGCCAGGACACCGGGGTTAACACCCCTACTCTTACGATAAGTTCCATGGGATCTTTAATGACCTCAGAGAGTCAGGACACCCGTTTAACGTCCCATCCGAAAGACGGCTCCCTATACAGGACAGTGTCCCCAATCACTGGGATATCATTGGGATATTTTTTTTAGACCAGAGGAAAGAGTGCCTCCTACTGGCCCTCCAACACCACTTCCAGCAGCATCTGGTCTCCCATCCAGGGACTGACCAGGACCAACCCTGCTTAGCTTCAGAAGCAAGCCAGCAGTGGTATTCAGGGTGGTATGCTGCTGGCACCTTGTGCTCTTTTGAGAGCTGAGATCTCTTCTAGCCATGGAAGCCAAAATAATAACCCTAGGCATGATGGGATGTTAATTGATTGAATGAACTCAGGAAGCACACCTGTGTGAAAGCACCTGCTTTCAATATACTTTGTATCCCTCAAGTGTTTATTTTATTCTGGCAGTTACCTGTAGTTATTCCATATTCCAACATGTGAAAATTATCAACACTGAATTATTCATTTAAAGATGCACTATGCAGAAATCGATCCAACGTTTCCTGGTTGCTAAAACAAGCAGTCATTATAATATATTTTCCGTAACCAAAAATATTGTATATTCAGCTGTTTGAAACTGATGTACAAAATCCAAAAGCAAGACATGCAAAAACAAAACTTCAGAATGGGAGCATTGAAATAGGTAATGATGTGCTGACTGAGAGTCGGGAAGCAAGTATTTTAATAAATAAACGCAATATAAAGAAACACGAACAACGCACAGACATGAAACAGAAACAATGACGACTGGGGAAGAAACCAAAGGGAGTGACATATAAAGAGCAGGTAATCAAGGAGGTGATGGAGGCCGGGTGATTGTCATGCGCGTAACGCTGGTGACAGGTGTGCGCCCTAACGAGAAGCCTGTTGACCTAGAGGCCGGAGAGGGAGCACGTGACACTACTCCCTCCCCGACACGCGGCTCCAGCCTAAGGATGCCAACCAAGATGACGATCCCAGGGATCAGGAGCGGACAAGTAACCTCTGCTAAGGCGCGGGAACCTGTCGATCTGGCTGAGGCGCGGGAGCATGACAACCTACAGCGCCGGAGAGGGAGCACACGCGACAGTACCCCCTCCCCGGCGAGCCGGAGGGGACCGGTCGCCTCCTCCGAGGCGCAGAAACCTGACGAACCAGCCGAGGAGTGAGAGCCCGATGAGCCAGCTGAGACCTTCCCGGTTACCTCGGTTGAGGCACGGGAACCTGTTCACCCAGCTCAGGCATGAGACCCTATCTAAACCCCCTGAGGGCTCCCAGGTAGCTCCGGCTCCAACACCCAGACCCGACATCAGCCCCAACACAAAAACAACAAAAAACACTCCCTGATGCTTCCCTTTGTTGGGTCGTCATTCTGTAAGGATGTGTGCTGAGAGATGGGAAGCAGGTTCAGAGGTGGAACGACCCCCAGATGTGTGTGCTCAGCGTGAAGGATTGGTGGCGCAAGGATGAATACAGTAATCAAGTGCTGATCCCACAGGACCGCGGGTGATGAAAATGGGGATTTAATGCACCTATAGGCCCAAGGTAGGAAGTGTTTGTGTTTGAGAGAGAGACTTTATTCTCCTCGTCAGACAGAATGAAGAGCTCTTGTCAATCCAGTCCAAAGAGAGAAATTGAGGGATGGAAAGAGAAATAGAGGGCTGGAAAGAGAGTGTTGAAGACAGGGCCTAACACACCCCCACACTCCCTGATAGACAGTTAGACATGTCAGAGGGAAAGAGTTAGTAAAAAAGTCAAACTCAAACCATTGAATTACATCAGTTAAATAGAGATGGACAGGTAGACGCCACAGAGTAAATGAGAAAGGAAAGAACCAGAAAAAATAGACATCCATTTCTACAGAGAAAGAGAGGGAGAGGAAGTGAGTGGGAAGAGAAGAAGAGGGACATTATCAATCTTGCGGAGAAGAATGAGGACAAGGATGACAGAAAAAGAGTAAGTGAGGGAGCGAGAAAGAGAGATCTAGAGACTAATCAATGAAAATGAATTAAAGTTTTTGGAAAACAAACTTTTACCACTCTGTAAGTATGAATGAAGTGCCTCACTTGCCAAAACCAGGCTGACTCTCAACTTGTGAAATGGCTGACTTTATGTCATTTTCTGTGTCAATGTCCAGTTAGATTACTAGCCTCAGGTTTGCTGGATTTAAAAAATCGAGCTGGATTAAAAATTATGTTTTAACTTTTCCCCAAATAAACCAACATGAGGTTAAAATGGTTGGCACTTCTGATTTATCGTAGCTGGCTGTTGCTCCCTCTTCCGAAAATCGCTTTTTAATATTCCAAATGGATTCCCCTCCTCTCCACAGTTGGTTGTGTATCAGAAAGAACCCAGGGAGAGAAAGAAAGGAGCGTCGGGTGATGGGAGTGTCCGCTTTCGTATCACTGGCTTATTCTGTCACACTTCATGGAAAGGTTCATTTCAGTAGTCATGAAAACATGACAACAATACAATCCTGTCTTCCACCCAGGTCCCATCCGCCCCTTTGCTGTCTTGGAAATGTTCCCAACTGTCCATTGTAATAAACTCAGCAGAGAGCTGTGAAGGAGGATGCCCTGTGCTAGTGGTTAAAGTATTGCCGTATGCCGTTCTGCTAGCCTGCATAACATTGAGAATAATTCACTGTTGTTCTTTTTCGACTATTGTTTCCAATTGTAGCAGTCACCACTACTCCAAAATACCCAGAAGGGCTAGACAGCTGACTAAACACATGCCAGAAGACTTTGTCCCTCTGCCTTCCACTGACTAGGCGTACTGTACCTAAATATAAATCTCACCAATAATGTACTGTATGTATTTCCTGTTCATGTCTTGTTATTCTCCACGGTGCTCAAGAAACCTTTGGGCTAACGAAAGGCCATAGTGTTCTTTCACGACAAGTCAGTGAACAGAAATGTGCAAGTTTGTTGAATAGAACGTTACAGAGACGTTGGGAACTGTGACCATTCTCATTCCTCTCAACAGGCTTGGGGTTCTGTCATCAAGGGCTCTTACCACTCAATCCCTCGCTTCCTTCCCTCTCTCCCTCCCTCTCTCGCCACTCCTTCCCACCCTCTCTCGCCCCTCCTTTCTCTCCCTCTCTTGCCCCATCCTTTCCTCTCTCCCCCACTCACCCCTCCTTCCCTCTTTCTCCCTCCTCCCCTCTCTCCCCTTCCCCCCATTCCCTCTCTCCCCTTCCCCCATTCCCTCTCTCCCCTTCCCCCATTCCATCTCTCCCCCTCCCCCATTCCATCGCTCCCCCTCCTTCCCTCCCTTTCTCGCCCCTCCTTTCCTCCCTCTCTCACCCCTCCTTTCTCTCCCTCTCGCCCCCCATCCTTTTCCTCCCTTCCCCTCCTCTTCCCCCTCCTTTCCCTCCCTCTCTCCCCCCTCCTTCCCTCTCTCTCCCAACCCTCCTTTCTCTCCCTCCCCCTCGACCCATCCTTTCCCTCCCTCTCTCACCCATCCTTTCCTCTCCCCCTCCTTCCCTCTTTCTCCCTCCTTCCCCTCTCCCCTTCCACTCCTTACCTCTCGCCCCCTCCCTCCTTCCATCTCTCCCCCTCCTTACCGCTCTCTCCCTCTCTCCTTACCGCTCTCCCCCTCCCTCCTTACCTCTCTCCCTCCTTCCCTCTTGTTGTTTGTATCTGCCATCTGCTATGGCAGCACGACTCCACTGCCTCTGTCATCAGTGGCACCAGTACCCACTCACTATACTCCCCCACTTCTGAGATAGATCCCTGTCCGGTTCGTCTCAATACATCTTGCCTTTAATTGTGTCTCTCTGTCTGTCCCAGCAGACTTCATTACCCAAGCATCTTTAGGATTCTCACTCTAGTTTGCCTTTTGAGCATGTTGGAGGCGTTTGCAGCTTATTTCTTGTCTCGGCAGTAGACAGAATTGAAAGTCTTGGATGTCTCTGTGAGATAGAGACCAGGACATTCCCAGGATTTAAAGGCTATGTTTATCATGGTGGCTTGCCAACCAAATGGAGAAAGGGACAAACTGTGGTCTGTAGCACCGATTCTAAACGCAATGAATTCAGTGTAACTTTATTACCCTTAAAGGCTCAGACACACCGATAGCGTTTGCTGGCGTGAGTGTAGTTAGCACCTCTGAACAGAGCGCCGGCAGTAATTTGCAAACTGAGTGCGCACCGATTTTACATGTAGAATCGTGAAAATGTCAGCAGTCAGTTGTCTACAGCCGGTGGTCCCTACACAGCGTGCTGAATTATTGGTAGACAAATGCTACATCCACATTTGGTGCAATGTGTGCAAACTAGGGGAGAATGACTGTCCCCTCTCATTGAAGCCATGGAAGATCAAGGTCGATTGCGGTACTGCGGGCATTGTTAGCAGAAAACCACCTACCTTAATATAAAATGACTAAAGTAAAAGTGAAAGTCACCCAGTAAAAGTCTAAAATGATTTGGTTTTAAACATAAGTATCAAAAGTAAATGTAATTGCTAAAATATACTTAAGTTTCAAATGTATTATATTAAGAAAATCAGACGGCAAACCAAGCATTCAAAAATGTAACGAGTACTTTTGGGTGTCATGGAAAATGTATGGAGTAAAAGTACACTATTTTCTTCAGGAATGTAGTGAAGTAAAAGTTGTCAAAAATAAAACAGTAAAGTACAGATACCCCAAAAAACTACTTAAGTAGTACTTTCAAGTATTTTTACTTACAGTTGATGTCGGAAGTTTACATACACTTAGGTTGGAGTCATTAAAACAAGTTTTTCAACCACTCCACAAATTTCTTGTCAACAAACTATAGTTTTGCCAACTCGGTTAGGACATCTACTTTGTGCATGACACAAGTAATTTGTCCAACATTTGTTTGCAGACAGATTATTTCACTTATAACTCATTGTATCACACATCCAGGGGGTCAGAAATGTACATATACTGAGTTGACTGTGCCTTTAAACAGCTTGGAAAATTCCAGAAAATTATGTCATGGCTTTAGAAGCTTCTGGAAGGCCAAATTACATAATTTGAGTCAATTGGAGGTGTACCTGTGGATGTATTTCAAGGCCTACCTTCAAACTCAGTGCCTCTTTGTTTGACATCATGGGAAAATCTAAAGAAATCAGACAAGACCTCAGAAAATAATTGGAGACCTCCACAAGTCTGGTTCATCCTTAGGATGAATTTCCAAACGCCTGAAGGTACCAGGTTCATCTGTACAAACAATAGTACGCAAGTATAAACACCATGGGACCACGCAGCCGTCATACTGCTCAGGAAGGAGATGTGTTCTGTCTCCTAGAGATGAATGTACTTTGGTGCAAAAATTAGAACAACAGCGAAGGACCTTGTGAAAATATCAACATAACCTGAAAGGCCGCTCAGCAAGGAAGAAGCCACTGCCCCAAAACCGCCATAAAAAAGCCAGACTACGGTTTGCAACTGCACATGGGGACAAAGATTGTACTTTTTCTGTTTGGCAATAATGACCATCTTTATGTCTGGAGGAAAAAGGGGGCGGCTTGCAAGCCGAAGAACACCATCCCAACCGTGAAGCACGGGGGTGGCAGCATCATGTTGTGGGGGTGCTTTGCTGCAGGAGGTACTGGTGCACTTCACAAAATAGATGGCATCATGAGGAAAGAAAATTATGTGGATATATTGAGCAACATCTCAAGACATCAGTCAGGAAGTTAAAGCTTGGTGTCAAATGGGTCTTCCAAATGGATAATGACCCCAAGCATACTTCCAAAGTTGTGGGAAAATGGCTTAAGGACAACAAAGTCAAGGTATTGGAGTGGCCATCACAAAGCCCTGACCTCAATCCTGTAGAAAATGTGTGGGCGGAACTGAAAAAGCATGTGCGAGCAAGGAGGCCTACAAACCTGACTCAGTTACACCAGCTCTGTCAGGGGGAATGGGCCAAAATTCACCCAACTTATTGTGGGAAGCTTGTGGAAGGCTACCCAAAATGTTTGACCCAAGTTAAACAATTTAAAGGCAATTCTACCAAATACTAATTGAGTGTACTTCTGATCTGCTTCTGACCTGAGTGGAATATGATGAAAATAAATAAAAGCTGAAATAAATCATTTTCTCTACTACTATTCTGACATTTCACATTCTTAAAATAAAGTGGTGATCCTAACTGACCTAAGACAGGGAATTTTTACCAGGTTTAAATATCAGGAATTGTGAAAACCTGAGTTTAAATGTATTTGGCTAGGGTGTATGTAAACTTCTGACTTCAACTGTAAGTACTTTACTCCACTGAAAAATGGCAATCTTCGTGTAAATAAATAACACATTTGAAGATAATCATGCTACCAATAATTGCTTCTAATACACCAGATGTATGTCCTTGACCAAATTATTTTTTAAATCACACACAAAATAAGTTATAGGGATAATTTAGTTGCTAATGGCAGCCTACAGTACCCTGGTCGGCCTTCCTGGAGTAGCTCAAACTCTGCATGTTATGTCTCCATGAGACGCCATCTCAACCAACTTCATTTGGCTTCAATGCGCTATTGAGTCTTCACATAGCAATGAATGGTGTCACTTAAGCGATGGTTTTGTCCATTCATATACACAGTCATTGTTGCGAGCCTTAGAGGTAATGCAATACAACTTTTGGGGGGTTAAACTAATTCCTACAGGGGATTGTTTTTTTCTTTATTCTATGAATAGAACCCAAGTCCCCAATTGCTATACTCTTGAGGTAATATTTGACTTAATTAAATGTGGGGGAGTAAATCTCAGCATCTCAGCATAAGAACCCAACTGAAGTGAGGTGATTAGCTTTTGAAATGGGTCTACTCATTTAGGATTGTATGGATGCCTGATGCCTCTGTTCAATACAGGCCTATTATTTCAAACTATACTCATTAAGCCAAAGCGGAATTAGGCAAGCTGTGTGAGGTCTGGGTCCCAAATGGCACCCTATTCCCTATGTGGTGCACTACTTTATGATCAGGGCCCATATGGTAGTAGTGCATAGGGTGCCATTTGGGACACAGCCTATAACAGTCATGCAGAAGTCGGCGGTAAAGCTAAACTTAGCTTCATTAAGCAGTCTGACGTAAAGTACGGCAACTCGATACTGAAGAGAGTTGTGTATTTAGCTGATTTGTCCTGTCGTGACTCACCGGATGTTGATTTTTTGTTTGGTCTGAAAATCAAAAAAATCAAGAAGTGAGATCTCATGTTGGCGCACGGTTGCATTTGCACAGCCAGGTCGAGAGCTCATTTGAAACATTAGCCTACATTCATGGCTGTGAGTCACACTGGTGATTGCGGTTGGATTATACTATGATAGGATATTCCAAATAGGAATGTTCTAGCACTACTTCCTATATATATAATAAATAGGAAGTAGTGGAAGTATAATATATATATATTATGGGGTCTTCTCCTTTTCATTCATTACATGACTTGGACACTTACTTGACGAGCTCAGTAGCGGTTTAATTTGGACATTAATCTGACACAGTTGAAAACGTATTACAGACTATCACAGACAGTTGGCCATTCTGAAAATGCCCATCAAGAAAAAGGGAGAAAAGTCCATAGTTTTGGCATCAACCTCATCTCCGCAGTTCAAGCTGTGTCTCATAAATTGCCTGGCTGTCAAAGCCCCCTCCAGTTAGACTGCTATGCAAAGGGGACTTCTTATGTCCCATTAACTGAGTGATGTTAGGAGGCAGCCAGCAAAATGGGAAGGCTATTGTAGACGGCACTCCATTGATTTTTTTTGTTACACCTTTTTTTTCATCCTGCTTCTGCTTCAAGTCTTTAGCATTGGGGGAAAGAAGGAAGAGAGGAAGTAAGGAGAGTGGATGGAGTCTGACTGGTTATTGACTGGTTTCAGTCAGGGCTCCCTGATGTCACAACAGCCACTGCTCCCCGCTGTCACAACAGCCACTGCTGGTGGCATTGATTTGCATGGTGCTCCAAATGAAATGGATACCCCTGAGCTAGTTTTTTTCTCCTTCCTATTTTGCTTATTGCAATTAGCTGCAGGCGGTAATGACACGCAAGTCAATCCATTTGAATGCTGAGCAAGTCTGGGGAACAACCATGGCACAGACTACACACATTCCCGCACGCGTGCGCACAAACACACAACCCCTCTCGTGTAGGCTACCTTATGGTACTTTCTTGCTTATCACCGTCCTGTGATAACTACTACCTATAGCTTCATGTGCTGTTTGACTTCCACCCCTGAACATCAGTACACTCTTTGAAAAAAAGGTGCTACCTAGAACCTGAAAGGATTATTCTGCTGTCCCCATAGGAGAACCCTTTGAGGAACCCTTTTTGTTCCAGGTAGAATCCTTTTCAGTTCCATGTAGAACCCATTCCACAGAGGGTTTTACGTAGAACCAGGAACCAAAACGAGGTCTCCTATGAGGACAGCCGAAGAACCATTTTGGAATCCTTCTTTCTAAGAGTGTAGACAGTTTGACTTCTGCCCCTGAACATCAGTAGACTATGCGGTGATGGAATGTACACATAAAAATGTATCTCTTGTGCCTCCCGAGTGGCGCACCGGTCTAAAGCTAGAGGCATCACTACAGACCCCGGTTCAATCCTGGGCTATATCACAACTGGCCCTGATTGGGAGTCCCACAGTTGGCTCAGCTTTGTCCGGGTTAAGGAGGGTTTGGATGGGGGGGGCTTTACTTGGCTCATCGCCCTCTAGTGACTCCTTGTAGTGGGCCAGGCGCCTGCAGGCTGACCTCAGTCGTCAGTTGAATGGTGTTTCCTCTGACACATTGGTGTGGCTGGCTTCCAGGTTAAGCAAATGGGTGTTAAGAAGCATGGTAAGGCGGGTCATGTTTCGGTGGATGCATGACTCGATGTTCGCCTCCCGAGCCCATTGGGGAGTTGCAGCGATGAGACAAGATCAAAATTGGGGAGAAAAAGGGGGTAAAATAAAAAAAATGTGATCTCTTGCGTCAATACATCCAGCGTCGGTCAGGACAGGGGCTATAAATTGGCAGCCCTTATTTTCGTTGACACTGTGGCCCATCGCATTCCTTCCCATTCATACACAGGCACACAATATTTCCTGAGCCATTTCATTTTTTGATTATCCTGCGGCGCGATAACAAAAAGCCAGCGAACCACAAGCCACCGGCGATTGTATTATTCAGCTACGATAACAGAGTATCCCGATCTTCAGCCCCATTCCTTCCCAGGGCTTTGAGAGACAGAGCCTTTATGGATTGTGCAGAGGGCTTCGTCGAGGCAGTTTATCGCTGATATACTGGACAGGGATTCCATGCAGGCGCAGAAAGATTCCCCAGTGTTTGAAACAGGCAGACACAAAATGTCTGACTAGCTGCACTTAAAAGCCATGAACTGGTGCCCAGTGATTACTTGTAATTGTCCTACAACTGAAACTGTTTCCCTCCAGGTTCATAGCAACCTTATCAGGCTAGGGAGTGGGTGGAAATAGCCTGAAAATGAAATGAAACCCCACACAGAGCCACACACTCATATGTGCACATAGTGTGTTTGTTCCGGGGCTTCAAATGAGACAGGCACGAAAAGACATGTTCACGCTGTCGCGGGTTGGATCTGTGGACAGTGCGGAAACCGATATGGTTCAGTGCCAGCTAACATCAGGGATAACAGATCCTTGACGCAGTATGAGCAGACACCAGATATATGATATCAGGACTCAGCACTTGTTCCACAAAATAATGGCCAATATCCATAGAGGATAGCTACATATATGTATATATACATAGAGGATAGCTACATATATATATATATACATAGAGGATAGCTGCCAGAACGCTGTTGTTGTGTCATGACTGCAAGAAAAGAGAAAGAAATAGCTAAAACTATCATTTGTTACATACAGTGCTATATACAGTATTTTTTGACTAAGTTCAACTAGTGCTTCTGAGGTTTAGTCAGTGGTGGGAATTATACGTTATTCCAGTTGTCTATTCCTTTGGTGTGTCATTAAGCCTCGATCCTAAAATAATGACAGGTGCGGACTGAGCCAGTCATAACGATTCAACAGATTAAGTTGTTTGTTTTGAGTGCCGCTACAAATTGTGTTGTCTGCGCCAGAGCTCCACCGTCCAGGTAGACTAAATGAGGTTGTTGATTATCCACTCACTTTCCCCATCAGCTTTTGACCCCAGGACCGCGACCATAGAGAGAGGACCGGAGTTAGTGTCAGGGCGGGGTCAGTGGGTTGTCCTCCGGTGCTGCTCAGACACACCAGAACATTGATTTAGTCTAGTGCTGTTGTAGGTGGGTTTTATGGTGTTTTGGATTGAGAGCTGTACTGATCTAGGCCTATACTTTCCTCAAATGAATGGTTTGCGAGGGAGGTTTGTCTGGGTTGCATTTCTTTTGCAGAACTAATGGTTATCAGTAAGTTATTTCAACTTCACCATTTTCCCCTTTGACCTCTTATGACTGACCAGTCAACCAACTTTACACTTTTCACCTCTCTTGTTAAGCTTTCGACCACATCTCACTCCCTTGGCGTTATCCAGCACTTTCCGAGACGCTTGAGTTGCCAAATAACTCAGGAGTGCTAGTTCGCCAGTCCAGTCAGTCAGTGAGGCTTCTCTCTCAGCAGAACCCCTCTTTAGTGGACTCCCTTTTATAACTCGAGACTTCCCGCTGACTCGGGTGCTTTCTGAAGTATTTGGGAAGATGGGCCCTCGATGGGCGCTCTCAGCCTCCTGCCGGAGGTCAGTGTTGTTGACCACATCTGCCGGCGGAGCTCTCAAACTGCCAGGGACAATTTGATTCAGCTCTGCTCAGTAGAACAGCAGGCTTAGGCTGGCAGTGCCAACTTCTCTATTGAGGAACACAAGCCCCATTGACTGCGGCTGACTAGGGCTAACTGTGCCTGGTCTCAAGAGTACCGGATGTTTTCGACCCAATCCCTTTCGAAAATCAACTGTGATGAAACATGATTGTGGAAATGGGTTTTTAGCTTTTAATGTTTTCCTAGATAATGAATTGTATGTACCTTGCAAACCCAATGACTGAACTTTATTTGACATTTTCGTTTGCCTGGTAAGGAATCTTATATACACTACCATTAAAACGTTTGGGGTCTCTTAGAAATGTCTGGCCATTTTGAGCCTGTAATCGAACCCACAAATGCTGATGCTCCAGATTCTCAACTAGTCTAAAGAAAGCCAGTTGTATTGCTTCTTTGATCAGAACAACAGTTTAAGATGTGTTAATATAATTGCTAAAGGGTTTTCTATTTAAAGTTATAAACTTGGTTTAGCTAACACAACGTGCCATTGGAACACAGGAGTGATGTTTGTTGATAATGGGCCTCGGTACGCCTATGTAGATATTCCATTAAAAATCATTTTTTTCCATCTACAATAGTCATTTACAACATTAACAATGTCTATGCTGTATTTCTGATAAATGTTACGTTATTTTAATGAAAAAAAAAAAAAAACTTTAAAAAACAAAACATTTCTAAGTGACCCCAAACATTTGAACGGTAGTGTACCTTGCAAACCCAATGACATAGAACGTAGTTCCTGGGATATAACACACCGTATGTGCGTGTGGTCCTCAGGTCTTTGTGTGTGTGTGCTTTGGTGTTTTCTCCTCAGAATTTTTCTCCTATATGCAATAACACGAATAGAGCTATGGGTAAAACAATTCTGGCAAATTATAAGCAGAAGGGTCAAGTGGCGCACAAAAGACAAGCATACGAGCTCAATAATAATAATATTGATTTGCGAGTTATTCATTCTTTGTTTTGGAAGTAGGTAAAGTTCTTTGGGGAAATCATTTTGCTCTGCAGCCAAAAAATAAAGAAATGTTTTGACAGATCATCAATGACTACAGAATACAATAGTACATTTCATGCTGCTGATTTATTTGTCTGTTATTTTTTTTCTTCCCCTTTTTTTTATAAACTATTATGCTTAAAGCAAGACCAAGCAGTCCCGTGAGTATTGGATTCTGGCCGGTGTGCCAGTCTCCTTTCAAATGTGAAAATGAAGATTTATGTTGTCCTGCCGTGTAAGTGATGCTGGTCGGAGAGTAAGGACTCAAACGGATAAGATGGAAAAGGGATATATTTCACGCTATGCCAGATATCACTCATCACAGACCCAAGAATGGCCTTGCCAGCAGCAGTGTGACATTGACAAAACACAGTGTCTAGAATCTATTAAAAAAAAGGCTGGCTGTATTTACGATGTTCAAGTAAAGAAAACAACACGAGCCTGTTTTTCTTCGCATATGTCACTTTCTGTAAGGAAGACAACCATGTCATATGCCACTTCACCTGTTGACATAACGTTAGCATAGTGTTAGCAGACATTTTGCGGCACACCCCCAAACCTCTATGGATCTTCACGGCAGAGCGTTGGTATTGTCCTTGCACCGGTCTGATCCGGGGATCCGAGCGGTAACTGATAGCCATGCCGGATTTTGCCAGCCACGCCACTTATCACTTCTGAAATCGGTCCACGCCGTTTCGCATCTGCCGCTGTGACACAGGTCCAGGAACAGTGACCTTGGGAGCTCTCTCTCTCACACGCGCACACACACACACACACACACACACACACACACACACACACACACACACACACACACACACACACACACACACACACACACACACACACACACACACACACACACACACACACACACACACACACACACACACACACAAACTCTCTCTCTTTCACTCTCTCTCTCTCTCTTAACTGGCACTGCATCCATCTGTTGTTGTGGTTGTTCCGTGGGATTAGTTTCCCTGTTAGACCTTGCTTGTTCAGACATACATACAGATGGGCTTGCTTGTGGAGTAGTGTTTCTAACAGTGAGGTTTGTGAGGGAACTTTGTCCCTCAACAGTGGATTCTTCCAGAGAGGGTGTTCTCTGACTGGTTGGATTGAGATTCCAGTGGATTCAGAGTGGGTGTTCTGTTATCTGATTGGTTGGATTGAGAATGATGCATTTACATAATTGTGTTTTCATGCATTGCATTTTTTTTAATTAATAGTAATTGGCCATGTTTTCAGAGTATAACATTTGTTTTCCATTTCAGTCACTTTTATGTTGTTGTTGTTTTTGCCCGTGTCTGCACCTTACTGGTAAGATGAGATGTATCGAGACCTGGTCATCAGGTGTGCGAGAAACACCACACTGACTGTCTGTTGTTTGAGCAAAGTACTCAATGGCTGTCTCTCAAATGGTATACTTCCCAATCTAGTGCACTACATTTGACCAGGGCACATGGGACTTGGAATAGGGGGACATTTGGGTGCGCAGACTTTGACTCTGAAGAGCTGAAGAGCATCAGTCCCTCCGTCCAACACTCAGATAGTCACACCGAGACAGACACCCAGACAGACACACAAGAGACCTCCCACACCACTACAGACACACATCTTGAAAGTCACGCATTAAACATGTATTCGATCACAACAGTGTCAGCATTCAACTGAAACCTCAACTGATCCGTTGCAATCACCTTCCGGGGGTACATATATATATATAATGCACCATCAGTAATGCATTGGTATGTTAACACTACCTCACCCACCCCCACTTCCCCATGTTGCGTAACTAACCCCCTGATTGTCTGTTTAGCTGCCTGCTTGCCTGTCCTTTATTAAGCATGGGGGGCACATGTTCTGCCTACTGTTAAACCATAGAACTAGCAAGACGTTGAGTGGAGGAGGTGAATGTTGGATGGACGTGTGTGTGTGTGTGTGTGTGTGTGTGGGGATGGGGGATTGCTGTGTGTGTCTGTGTTCAAATAATGAGGCAGACACTGGGTGGATTAGCTTCTCTGGGTATCAGCCAGCTGGGAGCATCTGGAGTCGTCCTTTATACCCAACAACCCCCCACTCATCACCACACACACCCCTCCCCCACACCCCCCTCCCTTCAATTAGGGAGGGATATGTACGGAATACCAGCATGATCTGAGATCTATGTCGGACACGGCAGATCACACGCCCGGCTATTTAAGTCTGCCTCATTTAAATCCTACCACATGTAAGTCCAACCATTTTCCCTCCACCCCTGTATGGTGTCGTTATTTCAGATGGTTCCGGAATGGTCCCGCTCTCCGAGACTGGAATGTGGACAAGGACGGGCGCAGGGCTTTTAGGTGTATCAGGGGTTCATCCTTTGCTGGGTTGGTAGTTCCAACAACGCACAAAAAACTGTCCCAGTGGACATTGAATCATTTGAGAGTCCCGAAGGGTGGAGTGGAATGGGGACTTCTAGCAACAAGACCCAATGGTTTCTTTCCCTCTCTTTTTATGGCAGAATAGTCGAAAGGTATGATGTCATACTTTGACAATGACATGTTAAAGCCTTCAAGATGGACGAAGGATGTCTCACTCTAACACATTTAAAGCCATCTATGTATGCACCCTCAAGGTGAGTTTACACCGTCTTGTGTTTACAAGTCTGATGCCTCAGTATGAGAATGAGGTCCATCTCCAGCACTTTTCCCTGTATAGAAAGCCCACCGGGCCGGTTGAAAGACTTCTTCTCAGTGATATTGATTAGCTGGTTAGTTAATGAAAAGCCAGGAACAGGACAGACACTGAGCTCCCTTCCTCTGGCATGTCGCTGTGTATTAGTGTGTCTGCGCTCTCTCTCTCTCCACTTTTGATTTCTCTCTTCCCCTTCCCTCACCTCTCTCCTCCCCTCTCTCTTCCCTATCTTCCCCTACCTTTCTCTCTACCTCTCTCTATGCCTATTTCCCTCTCTCTCTGCCCCCCTATCCCTCTCTTTCCCTGTGCTATTCTCATATGTTGTACTATTCCACTTCAGTCCAACAGACACTTGGCGACAGGATCCCAGCTGTTCCGAGTCAAGGATTGCTTCTTTTTTACCTGGTAGGGTAGAGGGAGACAGAGGGAGAGAGGGAGACGGAGAGACAGCGACAGAGAGAGTTGCAAGGGCAGTAGGGGGCATATATTTCCCAGCTGTTAGTACACAGACATCGCTTTAGCTCCGCTGTCAGAGAATACCCACACACAGCTTAGGCACCCCCCCCCCCCTTACACACAGCCAGCCCTTTTCCTTATTTTGTCTACAACACATTTTGACTAGCCTATGTAATTGGAAAATATGGACCTTGTAGAAGTAAAAATGGCATGAAATCAACAGAAGGCAAGGCAGGTTGACCTGCTCAGAGTGTAGATATAATTATTTTGTGGCATAGCTGTCTAAGACACTGCATCGCAATGCTTGAGGCGTCACTACAGACCCGGGTTTGATCCCGGGCTGTGTCGCAGCCGGCCGGCAACTCATAGATTTACCACATAGAGCCTTTGCATTTAAACGTGTGAAAGCAACAGCAAACGTTTAAATGAGAAATATAATTCATTTTAATTCATTTGAATTAATTTTAACAACAAATAAGCATCAGAAGTAATTAACAATTTCAAGCAACATAAGACCAGTAGGCCTATGCTAGTAATTGTTGCCCCATTGCTGGTGAGCTTGCAAAGTAAACAGTTCATATTCTTAATCACCAAACAATTTTTGGAGCTGCATAGTCATTTATTATGGCAATCCTCTCTTCCTACAATTTTATGTTTTTGCTGTACCCAATCCTATAGCTGTACAGCAAATCAGCAATCTGTTGGCTAGCTCACCCGACCTTTGTTGATGGACAGTTGGCTGGTCCAATCAGAGTGTCATCACAACCGCGGTACTGCGGCTACTGTCTCTAGCTGTGTGTGGAGTAGGCCTAATCCACGTAGACTCTGTGCCACAAAATGAGTGACAAAACATTACAAAACTTGGCCCCACAATTTCAAGTCAAACTCTTGTCCCGAGTTTTGAGTCTCCAAGTCCAAGTCAAGTCTCAAGTTATTTGATTTTCTATCAACTCGAGTCCAAGTCATGTGACTCGAGTCCACAACTCTGCTAGACAGACTTCTATCAGTTGCACTTGAGACTTCTTCCAGAAACACCTCCTCAAAGGAGTCGTTGTTGCTGCAATGCTGATGCCATGCCCATCGCAAGCTCTGGCGCCGTTGTACGCCACTGGAATGTGTGGTGGGATAAGGTGCTAGCAAGCAGTGTGTATTACTTTAGACCCTGCCACGAAGCAGTATTCCCAGGCAGTATAACCGAACCTCTACTGTGCCCATTTGCCATTTTCAAAACAGAGACAGGGAGGCAGGGATAAGTTCCGAGCTCTGTCACCAACGGAAATCAAACCACTCCAAGAAGCGCCATTGACAAGGGCAAGCACAGAGCGAGCACTCCCATTTTGGATGATTTAATTCACTGTTACAGGCGAGCATGCCGCTTTTTTGGACTCGCTTCACCATAGCGATGCCCCCTAACACACAATATCAAGTTGGCCCACATGAGATATTCATATTGTGTGAGATTGTGGCTTTTTTAGCCAAGTCTCTGCTTTCTACCCATAATGCCCTTTTCTCCACAAAAAAATACTGAGAATGTCTGTATTGTATATTTGCATATTTATGCATCACAGTTATTAGGTTAACTGGTTCTGCAGTCTGGATTATGAAAGCACATAAAAAGTCAAAGTCAAAGGATATCTCTGCAATGATATTTTCTTCCCCTTGTACTGCGAGGCATTACAGTTCACCAAATCCTACGAGTGAAATGTAAAGCCCCTCTAAAGTTTAAATGTGGAAGGTGATTTTGTCTTCATGGTTTGTTTGTACAAATTTGGGCCATTGAAGAAACCCCTGTCAAGGAAGTCTTATTCAATAGTTTCCACTGTCTTCTATATTTAGCTGCGTTTCATAGAGCATTCATAGAGCATTCATAGGGCATTCATAAAGCATTCATAGGGCATTCATAAAGCATTCATAGGGCATTCATAAAGCATTCATAGGACATTCATAAAGCATTCATAGGGCATTCATAAAGCATTCATAGGGCATTCATAAAGCATTCATAGGGCATTCATAAAGCATTTATAGGGCATTCATAAAGCATTCATAGGGCATTCATAAAGCATTCATAGAGCATTCATAGGGCATTCATAAAGCATTCATAGAGCATTCATAAAGCATTCATAGGGCATTCATACAAACAACTGTGTGACTATGTACCTATTGCTGCAAGAGTCATCGAAAGGGTAGTACATTCCAGACGAACAAACATGATTAAATCAATCCTAATCTAACCCTAATGTATCCAGAAGAGAACGGAAAGAGATGTCTGTAGAACACAGCCTAACAAAAGGCAGAATGTGATAGGTAGGTACATACCATCAACCCAGTATCATCAAACCTGAACTAACCCCATTCCACCAAGGACAGAACAGAACAGCAATGGCACATTTTAGGCTCACAATTTGGAGCCAACGCTCAGTGGTTGTGTGTTTGCTGGGAAGGGAGAGGCAGAATGTGGTAGGTAGGACGCTAGCTAGCTAGGCAACTAGATTAGGCATTTTCGCTACACACTAACCTGCCCACTAATAAACACGTACCACTAGTATGGGCTTAATTAGGACGAGGAAGGGAGACCTACACTGAACACTCAGCCCCAGACGAGTTATTTGTGGGCACATTGAGATTGGGCCTCTAAAACCCAGTCATTATCCAGTAGAAAATACAACCTTTCCAGGTCACATCACTTTGTTTGCCGCAGTAAAACAAGTTTATTTCGGTATTGAGGCGCCGTGAAAGTGCCCCGAGTCCACTCGTCTGGGTTTTATGGAGCACATCGCTGAGGAATTCAATAAATTGTGTAATTTGAGTATGCGAGTGGAGTGTGTGTGTGTGTGTGTGTGTGTGTGTGTGTGTGTGTGTGTGTGTGTGTGTGTGTGTGTGTGTGTGTGTGTGTGTGTGTGTGTGTGTGTGTGTGTGTGTGTGTGTGTGTGTGTGTGTGTGTGTGTGTGTGTGTGTGTGTGTAGGATTGTTTGTGTATAGGTGTGTGTGTGTATTTTATTGGGGATCCATTCTCAGTGGGGGAGTTTCCACTAACTATCAGTGCGGATTAGGCCCCATATGAAGACTGTATATTGTTTACGATACCCTTTGGAGCTATCCAGCCACCCCACACTGAAATAGAAGAGTTTATACTGGCGATTCTCAAGTCTTCCATACGCTGTACATGTGACTCAAATCAAATCAAATGTTATTGGTCACATGGTTAGCAGATGTTAATGCGAGTGTAGCGAAATGCTTGTGCTTTTAGTTCCGACTATGCAGTAGAATCTAACAAGTAATCTAACAAATTCACAAAAACTACCTTATTCACACAAATACACACACTGTAAAGGGATGAATAAGAATATGTACGTATAAATATATGGATGAGCGATGGCATAGGCAAGATGCAGTAGACGGTGTACAGTATATACAAATGAGATTAGTAATGTAGGATATGTAAACATTATTAAAGTGGCGTTATTTAAAGTGACACCTTTATTAAGTGGCCAGAGATATGAGTCTGTATCTTGGCAAGTCAGTTAAGAACAAATTCTTATTTTCAATGACGGCCTAAGAACAGTAGGTTAACTGCCTTGTTCAGGGGTAGAACAACAGATTTGCACCTTGTCAGCTCGGGGATTCAATCTTGCAACCTTCCGGTTTCTAGTCCAACACTCTAACCACTATCCTACGCTACCGCCCCCATGTTAGGGATGGCTGTTTATTAACAGTCTGATGGCCTTGAGATAGAAGCTGTTTTTCAGCCTCTCGGTCCCAGATTTAATGCACCTGTACTGACCTCGCCTTCTGGATGATAGCGGGGTGAACAGGCAGGGGCTCGGGTGGTTGTTGTCCTTGATGATCTTTTTGGCCTTCCTGTGATATCGGGCGCTGTAGGTGTCCTGGAGGGCAGGTAGTTTGCCCCCGGTGATGCGTTGTGCAGACCGCACTACCCTCTGGAGCGCCTTGCGGTTGAGGGCGGTGCAGTTGCCGTACCAGGCGGTGATACAGCCCGACAGGATGCTCTCGATTGTGCATTTGTTAAAGTTTTAGATGACAAGCCAAATGTCTTTAGCCTCCTGAGGTTTAAGAGGAGCTGTTGCGCCTTCTTCACAACGCTGTCTGTGTGGGTGGACCATTTCAGTTTGTCCTTGATGTGTACGCCGAGGAACTTTACACCTTCCCCAATACTGTCCCATCGATGTGGATGGGGGGTGCTCCCTCTGCTGTTTTCTGAAGTCCATGATCATCTCCTTTGTTTTGTTGACGTTGAGTGAGAGGTTATTTTCCTGACACCACACTCTGAGGCCCTCACCCACTCCTTGTAGGCCGTCTCGTTGTTGTTGGTAACCAGGCCTACCACTGTTGTGTCGTCTGTAAACTTGATGATAGAGGTGGAAGTGTCATGGCCACGCAGTCATGAGTGAACAGGGAGTACAGGAGAGGGCTGAGAACACACCCTTGTGGGGCCCCAGCTTTGAGGATCAGTGGGGTGGAGATGTTGTTTCCTACCTTCACCACCTGCGGGTAGCCCGTCAAAGTCCAGGACCCGTTTCACAGGGCGGGGTCGAGATCCAGGGTCTCAAGCTTGATGACAAGTTTGGAGGGTACTATGGTATTAAATGCTGAGCTGTAGCCAATGAACAGCATTCTTACATAGGTATTCCTCTTGTCCAGATGGGATAGGGCAGTGTGCAGTGTGATGGCGATTGCATCGTCAGTGGACCTATTGGGGCGGTAAGCAAATTGGAGTGGGTCTAGGGTATCAGGTAGGGTGCTTGACTGGTCTCTCAAAGCACTTCATGATGACAGAAGTGAGTGCAATGGGGTAATATTTAGTCATTTATTTAGTCATTTTGTTCAGTTTACTTAGCTTTCTTGGGAACAAGAACCATGGTGGCCATCTTGAAGCATGTGGGATAGAGTTTGGTTGAATATGTCCGTAAACTCACCAGCCAGCTGATCTGTGCATTCTCAAGGACACGGCTAGGGGTGCGGTCTGGGCCCGCAGCCTTGCAAGGGTTAACACGTTTAAATGTTTTACTCACGTTGTCCACAGAGAAGGAGAGCCCACAGGCTTTGGTAGCGGGCCGTATCAATGGCACTGTATTGTCCTCAAAACGAGCACAGAAGTTGTTTAATTTGTCTGGGAGCAAGACGTCGGTGTCTGCGACGGGGCTGGTTTTCTTTTTGTAATCCGTGATTGACTATAGACCCTGTCACATACATCTCGTGTTTGAGCCGTTGAACTGTGACTCTAGTTTCTCTCTATACTGACTCTTTGCTTGTTTGATTTCCTTGCGGAGGGAATAGCTGCACTGTTTGTAGTTGGTCGTGTTTCCGCTCGACTTGCCATGATTAAAAGCGGTGGTTCGCGCGTTCAGTTTCGCGCGAATGCTGCCATCAATCCACGGTTTCAAGTGAGGGAAGGTTTTAATGGTCACAGAGGGTACGACAGCTCTGATGCACTTGCTAATAAAGTCGCTCACCGAGTCAGCGTATACATCAATGTTATTGTCTGAGGGACTCCCGGGTGGAGCAGTGGTCTAAGGCACTGCATCGCAGTGCTAGCTGTGAAACCAGAGATTCTGGGTTCGGTGCACAATTGGCCCGGCGTCGTCCGGGTTAGGGATGGTTAGGGGTTAGGGATATCCTTGTCTCATCACGCACTAGCAACTCCTGTGCCGGGCACAGTGCACGCTGACCAGGTCGCTGTTTCCAATGACACATTGGTGCGGCTGGCTTGCGGGTGGGATGTGCATTGTGTCAAGAAGCAGTGCGGCTAGGTTTGTTTGGGTTTCGTAGGACGTATGGCTCTCGAACTTCACCTCTCCCGAGTCCGTACGGGAGTTGCAGCGATGAGACAAGACTACAACTACTACCAATTGGGGAGAAAAAAAATTTATTGTCTGAGGCTATCCGGAACATATCCCAGTCCACGTGATTGAAGCAATCTTGAAGTGTGGAATCCAGACCTGAGCACGGGTGTTTCCTGTTTTAGTTTTTGTCTATAGGTTGGGAGCAACAAAATGGAGTCATGGTCAGATTTGCCGAAGGCAGGGCGGGGGAGGGCTTTGTATGCTGCGTCGCAGAAGTTCGAGTAGCAAGTTCAAGTAGATCCAGAAAGCTACCAGCTCTTGTCGCGCATTCGATATGCTGATAAAATGTAAGTATGGTTCTTAGGTTAGTGTTGTTAAAATCCCCAGCTACAATAAATGCAGCCTCGGGATGTATGGTTTCCAGTTTACATTGCGTATAAGATCGCATGTCCAGGATGGTGGTCCGAACAAAGGATCCGCTTCTGGAAAGGCGTATTCCTGGTCGTAATGATGGTAAGTTGACATCGCTTTTATATCCAATAGTTCTTCCCGGCTGCATGTAATAACACTTGAGATTTCCTGGGCTAACAATGTAAGAAATAATACATAAAAAAACAAATTACTGCATAGTTTCCTAAGGACCTGAAACGAGGCCACCATCTCGTCGGCGCCATCTTGCAACCGACTGACTGGGTTTGTGCGACAATACTGTTCGCCCTCTGAGCTGAAGCCTAGGCATTAGAATACATTACACTGGAACACCGTCGACGCACCACATAAAACTCAAACTATCCGTCCACACGGGGAGAAAGAAAAATCATCCACGTATTGACCTTGCAATTTGAGTTCACTCTTGCACTTTGTTCCAGTTACATATCCGTTGAAATATCTTTTTACAGTTTATAGCCACTCAATTTCACTGGGCACCGTTCGGAATGTGTAGTTGTCTTTCTTCCTAATAGATCGACAGCTCTAATGCCACAGTTTAATTCATGTGTATATTTTAGAGTTTTTTTCCCATTATTAAACTGCTTTTGTTGTCGAAAGAGTTATTTGTTTTTTGCTGATATTATGATGAATGATAAATATATTATGCCCGTAGCAAACATACAGCGGTGTGACCTAAAGGAATAATCCTTTTTGAGTTTTCACAGAATCAAGGTAGCTCTTTATTTTAGTTGCCTTATACCCAATGCATTTGCTCTAATATAGTGCACGTGGGCAATAATTTTTTTGCGTAGATCTGACCTCACATTGCAGATAGAAGTGAAATGCATGCTGGTTGATATAATCTAATCCGACAATGTAGCTCAATACTGACCTGTGTGACTGAATATTTTCTAGACTCTTCTTTTCTCTATTCAAGCAAACATCGTGAACAGAATGTTTGCTTTGAGATTCATAGCCATGACTCGCCTGAGCACTAAAAGTAACACTTTCCTTGATTTGGACAGGATCCACTCTGCAAGTACCTCATCCTTCTCCTGAGTGCCTCCTGCAATCTGGAATGCGTGGGAGTAACCTCTAGCAAACGGTCGGGTCTTATCCGGGGAAAAGTGGGCCGCGCTCTCAAAGACACACAGCCACACTCCATCAAACACGTAACCGGGCGAGCGTGGGTGGCGCCGAAATATACACAACACAGCGGCCTCTTCACCTATTTATCCCACTTAATTTTCTCAGCTCTTCACCTCTAACCTTTCACTATGCTGGTGTTTGTATTGGAAGGATTGCCACCACTGTCTGTGAACTGTCTGTCCGGGCTCCCCCTGGGGAATCTGGCAGTGTTTACTGAACAGACATGCTACTACACACACACACACACACACACACTCCCTCCCCCTCTTCCCCTCCTTGAGGCTACTTGTGTCTGGTGTAAAGTCTGTGTATAGCGGAGTGTGGTGCTCACCAGTCCTAATGTTTTATGGATTGTACTCATTATCAAGACAATGTCACTTAAGGGCTGTCATTCACAGACTAATGTGTCGGTAAACCCTCTATGAGAGAGAGAGAGAGAGAGAGAGAGAGAGAGAGAGAGAGAGAGAGAGAGAGAGAGAGAGAGAGAGAGAGAAAGAGCGGATTGAGGAGGTAGAGAGAGCGGACTGAGGAGGTAGAGAGAGCGGGTTGATGAGGTAGAGAGAGCGGGCTGAGGAGGTAGAGAGAGCGGGCTGAGGAGGTAGAGAGAGCGGACTTAGGCGGTAGAGAGAGCGGGCTGAGGACGTAGAGAGAGCGGGCTGAGGAGGTAGAGAGAGCGGGCTGAGGAGGTAGAGACAGCGGGCTGAGGAGGTAGAGAGAGCGGGCTGAGGAGGTAGAGAGAGCGGGCTGAGGAGGTAGAGAGAGCGGGCTGAGGAGGTAGAGAGAGCGGGCTGAGGAGGTAGAGAGAGCGGACTGAGGAGGTAGAGAGAGCTGACTGAGGAGGTAGAGAGAGCGGACTGAGGCGGTAGATTAGAGGATTAGAGGATTGAGGAGATAGAGAGAGAGAGAGCTGATTGAGTAGGTAGACAGAGATGATTGAAGAGTGAAGGGGAGGGAGGGGGATAAAAGAGGGAGCAAGACTGTCTTGTGAGGGGAGAAAATCTCTCCCACACATACAAAATATTCCCATAAATACACGCCCACTTGCTCAAACATACTCTCACACAATCCTGCACAGAAACAAGATATAATCCCACTGAACAGCATGTTAGTCTCTTTTCAGCAATGACACCAAAACCTAACTCTTCAGCCCTTTTGAACTCCTCAGACCAGACTATATTGACCTCCCAGGGATATGAGCTGCTTGCATTATATTACAGTGTTACCCCATCCAGCAGTGGATGTCTAGAAGATTAATGGCGGCGCTAACCTCGTATTTATCATCCGGGCCGAGGAGTAATGTGACACCTTCCTAATCGGAATATATTTCATTGGGCTGTTATGGTGCTCGGTCCTGGCGCCTGCGAGTGTGTGTATGGGGGAGGGGGAGAGGGATGTGTGTGTGTGTGTGCCTGCGTTCATCTAACAGCGCTATCTCCCCTCCCTTTAATTAAATAAAGACGATGTTCTTCTCACTCTCACTCTGGGGCCAAGCTCAGAAGATCCTCTCCTCTGATCCTCTCGTCTCCTCATGCTTATCTGGGTACCCGTCTCCCTCTATCCCCCTTCTCCCTCCCTTTGTCTCTTTTTGGCACTCAGCAGAAATCAAGATGGATGTCCCCAGTGTAGATGAGCGATAGAGAGTCCAAAAGGGTGAGATTGGGCTTGATCGTGCCTCTGGCCCTAGTCAGATTGGCTTTAGTACACCGAGGTTTGACAGTCACACAGGGTTAGACACCCCGTCTCTGAAGAGTCTGAGGAGGACTGGAGGATCGTTATGGCTTAGGGTTCCCGTGAGTCAGGGCTATGTACCAATAGTCTCCCCTTCATCCCGAAGTTTGCACTTGTTCGCTTCCCTTCATGCATTTTGTTAAAAAGAAAAATGCTATTGCAACCTCTTTGCAATAAGGAATTGAGACCAAAAGCTCAAGAGAAATTCCAAGTGTTTAATACCAAGGATGCCGTCAGCTGAGTGCATCCATTTAGAAGGCTCACAACACATCTTATTCTCTTCCCTCCCTTCGGTCGTCACCTCCCCAGCTATACGTTTTATGACCCCAATGAGTTTCCCTCCTTTCCTCTGTGGAATGTCCATGGTCCTCTCTTTGTTTAGCTAGATGTCAGAATCACACCCCGTCCATATTCTGAACCTGACCCTGCTCTCTGATCCTAGGCAGTTTCCTCTTATCTGATTAGGTCAACCTTTAAAAACTAGCATACACACAGTTTCATTACCTAGACTCCATTAATACTCACAGTAATCATTCCTTACACAGGATACAAATAAACTACTACTTGAAACATGTTACATTTGTTACATGTTACCGATTCAATGCTTTTTAAGTGTGTAGGGATTAGGGAATGAGTGCACAGTTCAGGAAGGAGGGAGAGAATACCAGGACTTACCCAGGATGCCATAAGAACTCTGTAATGAAGGGTGTTCGCTACAGGACGAAATCTAACAGAAACATGCAGTTGATGGATATTATGGATATATCATTATGTTATGGATTTCGCGTGACATTCAAAATGGTACGACAGCTTGCCAGTTGTAGTGTATATGATTGTGATTGCAATTTGATGATTGCTTAAAAAGGACATGGGTTGAACTGAATGAACAGTATTTTCAATGCTTTGAAAATGTGCAATCAGAGAGTAGCCGTTGGTTGTGATGGCATTTAATGATTACAGATAGAGAAAACGGATTGTAAGGTTATCAACTCAAAATGACATCAGAGGAATATTCTGTTGCAGCAGCAACATCAGCGTGCACGCACACACACTCACTGAATACTTGGCCGGCATACTAATCGTGCATATGATACTGTGGACAAATTGACATGTTTTTCTGGCCATCTGTGCTTCTGTGTCTCTCTCCCCTTCTTTCTCTCCATCTCTTTCTTTCACTCCCCCTCTCTCTCTTCACTCTCTCTCTCTCTCTCTCTCTCTCTCTCTCGCTCTCTCTCGATCTCTCTCTCTCGCTCTCTCCCCCCTCGCTCCCTCCCTCTCTCTGACCCGACACAGTCTGACTCTGATGCTGTTCCACTGCGTTGATTATTCAGGTTATACCCATTTTTCCCTAGTAATTCATTAATGTAGTAGGAGAGGCATGACACAGTGGCTGACTGTGTGTTTGTGTGTGTGCTTGTGCGTTTGTGTTTATCTAGGTGGATGAATGGCTCTTGTTTTGTGCTTGCGTGTGTATATGTCTCTATATTAATATGTTAGTGTGTATGCATTGGGCTGTGTGTGTGTGTGTGTGTATGCATTGGGCTGTGTGTGTGTGTGTGTGTGTGTGTGTGTGTGTGTGTGTGTGTGTGTGTGTGTGTGTGTGTGTGTGTGTGTGTGTGTGTGTGTGTGTGTGTGTGTGTGTGTGTGTGTGTGTGTGTGTGTGTGCCTGCGTGCGTGCGTGCGTGCGTGTGCGCGTGCGTGCCTGCGTGTAAAATAAGTGGAGGGATTGGTCATGGATAAAGGGGTTGTGCAGTGCAGAGAGAGAGAAATTGGCCGAAATGAATAAATAAAGAATAACAATCCTATCCTGTTAATTGCCTGTTACACACAAAAGTAAATGTCAAAGCCTTTGGCCAATTACAGGCAGTTACTAGGTAAAGCCCACAGTCTTATGGCATGGCCATTACAGAACAATCTCTGTCTTAGTCAAGCATTCAAAGCAATGGATTGGAGGGGCTTATGTTCTTATCAGCAATCACATCAGTATCAAGCACTTGAGATTGAATGTTGTAAGAGAGCATACACACACACATGCTCACACACACACACTCTCGCAACGAGGTCTGTTCTTCCCCCGCTCAGAGATTATGCAGCCTGCTTTCTTGTGTACTCTTTGCCAATCTGCCATTTATGTGAGTGATTACATTTCAACCCTTTGAAGCTTTTTGTCCCCTTGCCAAGCCCATTGTAAGGTCAACAAAGTTGAAAAAGTTAGCCGACGAAGTTTGAAGCGAGAGATTAGGATAAGACCGGCTCCCCCCGAACAAACAGATGGTAGCCAGTCAGGTATCCATCACCGTGTGGCAAGAAAACCACCTTTGAGGCGAGGAGATGAACTTCAAACATCTTGTGTGAAGAAGGGAGAGCTAGTAGGAGAAATGAGGCAGAGGTGAATGTTCCAGACACATTGTCGCTGTACGGTTGTCGGTTGAGTCACAGGCGCCATCGGGATGCTTCGTTTCTGATATTTTAAGGTCAGATGGCTGATTAGACTGCTTGCAGGTGAAAAGAATGGTACTTTGACAAAAGAAGGCATTTTCTGATGCTTTTGTGTTCAGTTCGAAACATATTTGACTGACTCAGAAGGTCAAATATACCCAAGAGGGATATCTGATTTGTTGAACTGTTATGGCTGCTGACTTCATTTTTTAACTGCTTTTTCGTCAACACAAACCACATTTTGAAACCTTAAAGGGCAAAGGCTTGTTGAGTTTGTGCTTGGCTATGTAACTATCAAGTCCTCACGGCTCCAAATACACACAGCGCTATATTAGGTTCTGTTCCCAGTTTTCACATCTCAACTCTAATTGCGCAGTTCTCAAAGGAGCACACACTGCACAGAAGACTTGGTTGTTTGCTTGTTTGTTTCTCGGCCTCGTCCTCACTAAAAACTTAATATATTCTTATTTCTCGTGGCCAACAGGGTGCAAGGACATCATCCAAGACTTGTGAAGTCAGTGTCACTATGCCCCTGAGCACCTTGGCATCTTCT
This sequence comes from Salvelinus fontinalis, assembly GCF_029448725.1. Lineage (NCBI taxonomy): Eukaryota > Metazoa > Chordata > Actinopteri > Salmoniformes > Salmonidae > Salvelinus > Salvelinus fontinalis. The sequence continues at coordinate 41,732,333 of NC_074675.1, forward strand.
TAACACCAGTCCCCGTCTTTGAATGTTTATTCTTCCCCTGGAGGAGGGACAGTTTAGTCGCAGTAGCAGTTACCAGCTGCTAGCGGTCCCAATCCATTTCAATAGCCACCAGTTAGCTTTCCCAATGCTGCTGCAAGCCATTTAGTGACACCTCAATCACACGCAGGCTAACTGCCAGCGACTGGCCAATGCCCCCAATGTCCTCCTGAGATCTCCCTTTTCTGACAATCCCAGAGTGAGATAAAGAATAGAGAGAGAAAGACAGGGTCTTTAGTGGAGGGATTCCTGAAAATCAGGTCAAATTGTTCATCAGCAACCTGCAGACTGTTTATTCTCCCCCAAAGATACTCTGCTACAGGGGAAAGATCAGGGGATCAAGCATTCTCACACTGTCCCTCTCCTTACCCAGCCATTGTCACAGAGGTCTCTGCATGTGTACAAGTTCTAGGTCTACCCGTATCAACCGTCTTAACTGCCAGTTGGTATCAACTGTTGTTTGTTGTTCCTTTGAAAGAAGAGATACTACATGACAGGTTTAGATACTACATGAAGGGGATGCCAAAAACATGAGGTAGATTGATCGTTAGCAATTAACTTTCTGCTTTGGTGTTCTTTGTGTTTGAGAATCTTACCGTTTTACTGGTGTCGACTGAGGGAGGACCCTGAAAAATGAATTCCACCCTTAACATTTTGGATGCCAAGAGTGTGCAAAGCTGTCATCAAGGCAAAGGAGCTACTTTGAAGAAACTAAAATCTAAAATACATTTTGATTTGTTTAACACTTTTTTTGAGTTACTACCTGATTCAATATGTGTTATTTCATAGTTTTGATGTCTTCACAATTAGTCTAGATTGTAGAAAATAGTAAAAAAAAACTTGAATGATAAGGTGCGTCCAAACTTTGACTAGTACTGTATATAACTAAATACATTGCCTGTAGTGCCTCCCTCACTTTTCTGACAGACTTGTTTTGATTGCGGCTCTGCCAATGGCTGTGGCTGACACTTCGAAGTCTGAAAATGTTAGCGTCATTAGCTTGCTAGCTGTCTTTTGTCAGGGTTTGAAGGACTTGTCAGGGATGCTGTGAGATTATGTGTTTATGCGGTTTCAACAGCAGAGGGAAAATGTTTTGACTGCGCCTAGCTTCCAACGTACAGTATTACTAACACTCCACGCAGTATGCTGTCTATGCCTAACTGTATTGCAGTCTTGAGACAAGGGGAAAGAAGCAGCATTTCTATCACACAAGAAGAGCAGAATTTGCATGGCATTAGCAGAAGTGCACCTTTTCTAGGCTCATTTCCACCGACTAAATAGCAGGGGTTGATCGCGGAGGTACGTCAAACACAACAATGCCTTCCCTCACATGAAACAAAAGGAGAAGTTTAAAGGCTATACATCACAACGCTGGACTGCATTATTGAGCAAGAGAATGTATAGCTCATTAATGTCAGTGTTTGCTCGTAGTCTGACAAGAAACAAGCGAGTTCTGCCAACTAAAACAACAGTTTGTGTGCAAAGTTCTGAATTGTGGAGCAACCTTTTTGGAATGTTTGGTGTTGTGTCATGAGTCAACTTCGCATGTGGACAGACACGTCACATAGTAGTTACCTTCATGAACTTGAGTCATTTCTCTCATCGTAACATAACAGTCCATCACAGAAAAGGTCATACATGAAGCGGTAATTACAGCCCTCGTGGGTCCCTACTACAGCAATAGACTCTCTCAATATTGGAGGCCTACTGCACTGTACGTGGTTGACCTTGTTAGTTGCCCTGAAAAATAGCTTCTGCTAAACGACAGCAATGTACTGTAAACAAACGCTTCAGGCCTATTGTCACATTGAAACAAGGCAGCCTCTGCAAATCAGTGGCTACACACACACACACACACACACACACACACACACACACACACACACACACACACACACACACACACACACACACCACACACACACACACACCTTTTCCCTGTAGTACGTCAGTGGCAAAATTTCACTGGCAGCGACTCTTATTTAAAGATCCTAATTGAGACTTTCAATATGTAATAATGTAGTAGTTAATCCCCTGCTCCTGGGTCCAATCTCAATTCAGATACCACATGGGCAGGTAGAGTGGGGCTGGGTTCCACCAATGGGAGCCTCAGATGCTCTCTTTGGCACAGGCAGCCATTATAATGATAAGGCATAGACAGTCTGTTAATGGAAACCTAAACTCTTGGAAAGGAGGCTATGGCAGTTGGGATGATGCACTATCAGACCTGTGTGTGTGTGTGTGTGTGTGTGTGTGTGTGTGTGTGTGTGTGTGTGTGTGTGTGTGTGTGTGTGTGTGTGTGTGTGTGTGTGTGTGTGTGTGTGTGTGTGTGTCTGAGTGTGTCTGAGTGTGTCTGAGTGTGTCTGAGTGTAAGTGCGTGTGCGTGCATGCGCGTGTGTGTGTGTCTGAGTGTTTGAGAGAGGGTTTGTACAGTTTTTAAAACTGCGTAAAAGAGTATGCGCCTGTGAGAAAATAGGCATTATTTCTCTGGTTGTAGGTCTTTTGAGGAAGTTAATCAAATGTTAACATTTGCATATTGAATATACACTGCTCCCTCACAATCTATGTTCAAGTGAGAAGAAAATAAGCAAACAGCCAGCGTTCCCTTGGTAAATGGAGAAATGCCGGTGTAGGAAGAGGCACTTATCAAACGTTCCTTTCAAATGTGCTGGTTTTGCAAATATGACTCACAAGATGAAGATTGGTAGTGCTTATCTTGTTTCAAGAAGCAAACACTCAACTGGAATGGGTACAACCACATCTAAAATTATTTAAAGTGTAGAAATGTACATTACAGTGGCGGCTGGTGGGAGGAGCTATAGGAGGACGGGTTCATTGTAATAATGTCACGTCAACACAAATGAATTGTTTTTGCCCTGTTTATAATGGTTCTCTCCTGCTGGTGGTCAATCTTAATCTTTGTAGTGCTAGGCCCATAAGTTAGGAAGCACATTTTGCTCCGACGGTCTGTGGGAACTGTAGCTTAGCGTAGCTAACGTTGGACCAAATGAGGTCCAAAATCATAGAGAAATATTGTGTTTTCAGTGAAATTACTCTGGAAAACGCATATCAAAGCATATGATTCTAAACAAATGGGTCCAGCAAAATATTGAAACACGTTTCAACCCTATTATCCAAAATGTAAGCAAGCGAAAAGAGCAACACTGCTTCATTGCTTTGCTGCTTATTCAGCAAAGTCGTCCAATATCTGTGATAATATTTGATGTCCAGTCAGCAGCCATTTTGGCAGCGCTGTATTTTCACATAACAGGCTCTGATAAGCTCGTGTTTTGCTAATGCGTCCTGGCTATTGTGTCAGTAGCAGACTTGTGCTGTTTTTCATCGACCAATAACCATTTGTTTCTAGCCTCTTGGGAGTTGGGCATGAAACAACCGTATTGGTAAGAATGTGCAAAACACACACAGCATTTAATCAGGCCAAGTGCTGCCGGTACAACATCAAGATGAGATAACCTATCGCGCGTCCTTATGGGAGGTAGAAATGTTAGCCATGCCACTACCGGTATATTATGGAACACATTTGTGCTAAGCTAATGGAGTGGCTATGGGTGGACGGACACACCCTCTCTACCATAGTGCAATAGGTCACGCACATATAATGTACCGTTACATTTAGCTCAGGGTACATCACAGCAAATTAGCATTTAGATAATGGGAGCTTCTAGGCATTTTAATTACAACATTGCCCTTTGAGCGTAGTGTGTACGCCTTAATAAGCGGTCTTTTTTTTTTTTTTTTTACATTATCTGTGTTTGCTTAACTAGTGCGTTTCTTAAACAAGCCTGCTTGGTACGAAAGCTGCTAAGATGTCACCGTGGCAAAATACCTTGATATTCACAGTGAACTGGTTGTATGGGAGATAAGGAGTGATTGTTGTGAAGCTATGAAAACGGCATTGTGCATTAGGGTCTAGTTTATGAAGTATGTAATTGCAGTGGTTTTTCTGTAAGAGCGGGCTCTGTTGGTTTCTGCCAGAATGCCACACTAGTCACAGAGGAATGCTGTTTTGTCTATTCAGAGAAGCACACCCACTCTCATGGCTTCTGGGTTTTCCATAAAACTGCACGAGTGCAAGGGCAGGGGGTGGGAATGGTCTCTCTACCTCTAGGCCTTCCTCCCTTTCTCTCCTCCCTCTCTCTCTCTGCGTGTCTCTCTCTCCATTCTCTGTCCTTCCCTGGCTCCCTCCCTCGCTCTCTCTCTATCCCTTCCTTTCACTCTCCATCTCCCTCTCCATCCTCTCTCCCTCTATATTCTCTCTTTACCCCATCCCTTTCTTTCTCACTTTCTCCCTTCTCCTCTCTTCTCTTTCCACTCTCCTGTCTCGGAAGTGATATTATTCATCCTCCCACAGACCGTGGCTGGGTGGTGGGGTAGTTGTCAAGATGCCAGGAGTGTATGGTGCAGAGGCGCTGTGTGTGAACAGAAGATCACGTTCTCATTCTCCGACCATGGCTCATTTGTTCAATAGGGTCTGGCTGCAGCAGATAGCTTCTCACGCCACAGATGTTGTGAGACATACAAGCTCAGACAGGATGCCAAAATCGTGCCAGAGAGCATGGTGCATTACCGCCACCAATAGCACAGGGGGTGAAATTACATATAGGATTATAAGATACACTACATAACCAAAAGTATGAGATGCTCATCAAGCATTTCATTCAAAAATCATGGGCATTAATATGGAGTTGTTCCTCCTCTTCTGTGCAATAAGCCTCCACTCTTCTGGGAAGGCTTTCCACTAGATGTTGGAACATTGCTGCAGGGACTTGCTTCCATTCAGCCACGAGCATTAGTGAGATCGGGCACTGATGTTGCGTGATTAGGCCTGGCTCGCTGTCGGCGTTCCAGTTCATCCCAAAGGTATTTGATGGGGTTGAGGTCAGGGCTCTGTGCAGGTTAGTCAAGGTCTTCCACAATGATCTCGACAAACCATTTTTCTGTATGGACCTCGCTTGTGTGGCTGCTTAGCCATGGAAACCCATTTCATGAAGCTCCCGACGAACAGTTCTTGTGCTGACGTTGCTTCTATACGCAGTTTGGAACTCGCTAGTGAGTGTTGCAACCGAGGACAGACGATTTTTACGCACTTCAGCACTCGGCGGCCCCATTTTGTGAGTTAGTGTTGCCTACCACTTTGCGGCTGAGCCGTTGTTGCGCCTAGTCGTTTCCACTTCCCAATAACAGCACTTACAGTTGACCGAGGCAGCTCTAGCAGGGCAGAAATTTCACAAACTGACTTGTTGGAAAGGTGGCATCCTATGACAATGCCACGTTGGAAGTCACTGAGCTCTTCAGTACGGGCCTTTCTACTGCCAATGTTTGTCTTTGGAGATTGCATGGCTGTGTGCTCAATTTTATAGACCTGTCAGCAACAGGTGGGCTGAAATAGCCGAATCCACTAATTTGAAGGGGTGTCCACATACTTTTGGACATGTAGTGTAGGTACTAGCCAGTGTGTGCTAGGTAGTTAGCTAGTGTGTACTAGAGCTAGTGTGTACTAGAGCTAGTGTGTACTCGAGCTAGTGTTGTACGAGATAGCTAGCTAGTGTGTAGGTACTA
>NC_074675.1:41740448-41765448 GCF_029448725.1 Salvelinus fontinalis
GATATGGTAGGTCTAGTGTTGATGAGATAACTATTTGGACAAGGATATGGTAGGTCTAGTATTGATGAGAACTATTTGGACAATGATATGGTAGGTCTAGTGTTGATGAGATAACTATTTGGACAAGGATATGGTAGGTCTAGTATTGATAAGATAACTATTTGGACAAGGACATGGTAGGTATAGTGTTGATGAGATAACTATTTGGACAAGGATATGGTAGGTCTAGTATTGATAAGATAACTTTTTGGACATGGTAGGTCTATTTTTTTTTTTACCATTTAAGTTGACTCAGAACACATTCTCATTTACTACAATGGCTTGGGGAATAGTAGGGGGAATGAATGAATCAATTGGAAGCTGGGGATGATTAGGTGGCCATGAAGGCCAGATTGGGAATTTAGCCAGGACACCAGGGTTAACATGGGATCTTTATTGACCACAGAGAGTCAAGACACCCATTTAACAGCCCATCCAAAAGACAGCACCGTACAGCGGGTATTGTCCCCAATCACTGGGATATTTTCTTAGACCAGAGGAAAGGGTATCTCCTACTGGCCCTCCAACACCACTTCCAGCAGAATCTGGTCTCCCATCCAGAGACTGACCAGAACCAACCGTGCTTAGCTTCAGAAGCAAGCCAGCAGTGGGATGCAGGGTTGTATGCTGCAGGCAAATTGATGAGATAACTATTTGGATAAGGACATGGTTGGTCTAGTACTGATGAGATAACTATTTGGACAAGGATATGGTAGGTATAATATTGATAAGATAACTATTTGGACCAGGACATGGTAGGTCTAGTACTGATGAGATAACTATTTGGACACGAATATGGTAGGTCTAATATTGATGAGATAACTATTTGGACCAGGACATGGTAGGTCTAGTACTGATGAGATAACTATTTGGACACGAATATGGTAGGTCTAATATTGATGAGATAACTATTTGGACAAGGATATGGTAGGTCTAGTATTGATGAGATAACTATTTGGACAAGGATATGGTAGGTGGGCTGAATTCACAAAGGATCACTATAGTAAACTGAAAATATATGTACTTGGCCTCTGTTCCATTGTTAGTTTTTCTTGCAGCTATGAAACACCAGCTTGTTAAAACTGTTGAATTCAGTTAAGCTCGCCCTGCTAAGATCTAGTCACAGATAGCAACTTGGCAGTAATAAAGCAACCCTTAAAAAGATATATGCACCTAATTATCATTGACCTTTGGTGATTAGGTAAACAAACAAATCTCCCTTGAGGCTTCTCAAAGTTCAAACTCCGGAACAAAAGCGAGACGGCAGAGGTGAAATGGCTTTGGCATTTCCTGTACCCACACCTGGGGACAAGATACTGCCACTTCCTTGTTCCAGCCACAGCAGGTGCTTTTAAACCCAATTACTTGCGCAAGAAATGTCATCAGAACCCGTCACTCATAACAAAGAAATGTCATCAGAACCCGTCACTCATAACAACAAAGAGTGGGATGCTATAGCGAATGTTAGCTTGCTAGCTTGTAAGCCTTGACATAAACAGACACCGACAACGTTCTAATAAACAGGGAGACAACAGAGGAACTCGGGTGGGACGAGCATCTCTGAAAACATTACATATGACCGTCAGAGGCTTGTTTGACTGAGGTCGGAAGGAGGTTGGAGAAAAGTAAATAAGTTTCACAAATAAACTCCTTTAAGCTGCGGTTGTCAGAAGCTTTCATGTGGAGGCTGCCCTTGAGGGCATAGCTTAGCTTGAGGAATGTTATTACACATGCCTACTGATCTGGTGGCGATGCGTGAGAAACGGTCCTGACGCTAGTCTTAAATCAAACCGCCCCTTTGTGAGAGAGAGAGATGTATGGAGGGAAGGAAAGAGAGGAAAGGACGGTGACAGGAGGTATGAGCGAGTGAGAGAGAGAGAAAAGAGAGAGAGAAGGGCAGAAGAATGATTGTGAAAGAGAGGGGAAGAGAAAATTGAAGCAGGTCATGGAAGAAGATGGAAGGAAGGAGACTTTTGAGAGAGAGAAAGAGAGACCGAGAGAGAGAGAGATGAGCGGAAAGAGGTAAGATTAAAGACTACTGCATGTGTCATGCGTAATAGGTGCAGCCAGCATCCCGAGCTCATGGGCTGCCACTCTGACTTAGCCCGCACCCTTTTTGACAGGGGGGCGGACGGTTGCTAGGGGGACTTATGCCTCTGTTGAGCGTTCCAACGGGATACATTCTATAACTCCAATCATGTGACACATAGCAATAACCCCGAGGGAATCTTGAGTGGATGTAAATGCCGCTTCATGCGAACTTCTTTGAACTCTATTAAAGTCATATTTCTCCACTGTGGAAACATGGGTGAAACGGGTAGACGTGGAGGGTGATGGATGGGTACACGATGCCCTATGCCATTTGACCTTGCGGTTGAAATCGGTGGGCGAGCGCTCTTTCACGGTACAGCGGTTCTGCCTTAATTAAGCCGGATAGAGTCCTTGAGCGCTTGACTCTTACCTCTTGTGTGGCATCTGGAGGATACTGTTCAAAACTCCTGAGATATAGCCCTACGTTGTTGGAGTAAAAAATTTAAGGAACCTGCCAAGTTTTAGTTATGATTTGGGATTATGTAATGACTGTATTGTTTACCCCTGACCAAACAAGGAAAGGGAACAGTTCATCAAAGGCAAAAACGGTATTTGTTTTGCACCAATTCCTTGTGGCAGTTCTGTCTTTGCGTGTGTGGACACAATTAAGGAAGGGGTTGACTTAATAGTCCTGCCTGGTATTTTTGTGGCCATTTTTTGGGGAGAACAACAACAGTTTCCATGCAATCCATTTTATAAGATGGGCAAGGCTTTGCATGTTATTCACAAACATAAAGAGCCCTCTTGAAACCCAATGGACTTATTTGAAGCAAAACTGAGGCAAGGCGCACGAAAGATGAGTCGGTTATAAAGGTTGGTTATGGGGTATTGTTTAGTTTTTTATCCCAGACCAAACTTGTTAAAAACAGTTGCATCCATAAGATACTGATGTTAGCATTTGGTTCCCATCAATTTGTGTTATATTGTGGATATACTAGGCTGCTATGAGAGCACGCTAACAAAGAATGTCCCATCACAGATGGCATTAGCTACTTTAACAGCATGCCTTCAGGGTCATGACCACCCCAGCATGATGGTTACTTACGTTGAAATAGATGACAAGGGATTCCTGTTAGCTTCTGTTTAACGATCAACACCCATCTCAAGACGTTTGAACAACAATGAGCAAAAGTTTATTCGATCAAACACTGTTTGGTAGTTCACACAGCAGTATCAAAAAGCTCGGAATCTAAATTGTCAGTCATTGTTTGAAACACAGAACTCCCACATGCAATAGTAGAAGACACAAAACAGGCAATCCTTTCTATAGAGAATCCCTCTCTTCATTGTTTCCCTCCTCTATCAACCTCTCAGGGAGTGATAAGAATCAGGGGAGAACAAACGATAACTCACCAACCCTCTCTCTCTCTCTTTCTTTATTTCTCTCCTCCGACACTGCCTGGCAATATCGTCCCCTTTTTCTAATTAACATTGTGCATGTTGTCGGCCTTTTGTTTAATAATGCATGATCCTATCACAACCCGGCTCTTTGAATGGAAAACCGCTGAAAACTAACACAATAATACCGCTGAGAGGCTTGGAAAGAAAGGACAATATTTTTTCACTCTTTTTTTTCCCCGGCAATAAATGTTCAAGGGAAGCATCAGCAACGCTGTATGTGTGAAATTGAACTGACACATGAAACACAGCGGCCATATTAGGGAACAAAAGCTTTTGTGTCGAAGGTCAGAGGTAATATCTGAGGTAGCAGTGTGCGTTGGGTAACGCCAGCGATGCTGCTGTAGTTGTTGGTTAGAGCTCAGCCCTGTAGGAAACACACCCACACATGAACGCACCCACATACACACATGCATGCAGGTACTATCATACACACTGCCAACAGGCTGCACCATTCTAGCTACAGACATGCTGTTCAGAGGGTGACTAAGTGCACCTTGCCTACCCTGCCTACTCCCTTTGACTGTATTCTGTGACAAGACCTTAATGCTGGAACAAAAGTCCACATACGACATCAGAGTAGCCATTGTCCAATTTTGTCAGCTACTTTGTTCACATTAGGGGTGCTTGTGTTCACATGGATGGCACAGCCTTCCTCTCCCATGGTTGGTGCTTACAAAACATGCAGATGGCTTTGTTTCTCTCTATCAGCATGTGGAGGGCGGTGGAGGGAGCAAGGGAGGGCTGCTGAGTACTGTGTATAGTGAGGACTCCTAATGTCATGTCATTGTGGAAGTTCACACGACATTAATTAACTCAATGGCTATCAACCCCGACTTTGGAAGGATGGTTACTGCACATGCATGCAAGGCAAAAGTCAGAGAAGACGTCAGTGACCTTGAATAGAAGAGCTTTGTGTAATGCCGTTGCTTACTATGGATTACACTTTCAGTGATAACCCTGTCCTAACACAGTGTAATGGAATGAAATACACTATAAATACTCTAGTCATGCGGAAAATCTGTTTGTGTGTGCTCGTATGTGTGTGTGTGCACGTGAGCCATTTTGTGTGTGTGTGTGTGTGTGTGTGTGTGTGTGTGTGTGTGTGTGTGTGTGTTGGTTGGTTGGTTGAGATTGCCTCAAATTGATTCAGTTTGCCACGCGTACCGCGGACGCCACCGGCCTCACAGCGCTTGAGACAGGTAGTCCTGTCTATCTCCCCATGATACAAATCGAATGTGACAGGTGCACTATCTCCCTGTCTTTTCTGCCATTTACAGTCAAAGGAATAAAAGTTATCCCGCAGGGGGAGAGAAAGGACGGGGAGACGGGTAGCAGGGAAATTAGGTACTTTGTCATCGTCTACCCCACTGATTGAGCTTTGGGTTTTCTAGATGTTTTATTTGTTTATAAATCATCAGATAAAAAGCCGGGTGAACAAGCCCCATACGTAAAGGGATTATGTGATTCCTGTAATGCTTTTGTGTGGGTAAACAGTGCCATATCTAGGCCTGTGGTGTGGCTGATGTGCAAATGGGTGATGCTATCTGTCAACTAGCCTTCGGTGCTAACCCGCTAAATGTCAAACTGTAAAAGAGGTCAGAGGTCAAATGATGTGTCCATCTGTCGACTCCCAGTTTTAGTTTACCTCCGACAAGTTCACTTAGTCAGTTTGGGTGCATTCCAAAAACACATTTTAAGCTCTGATCTACATCGATTAATAGGTCTTTACAATGCCTGTAAAGTGTTTTACATCTCAGAAACCACAACATATCGGTCACCAGTGATCAAGACCTGGCTTTAGCAAATGGATGATGTGGAATCGAGTGGGTTACTTGCTAATGCTATCATGCTTTGTCACATTGATTTTCCCCATCCACATAGTGGCTCTTGATAAAGGAAGGGGTGGCAAACATGAGCGCAAACACGAGCCGAGCCTAGCCTACACTTTTAGAAAAAAAGTGTTCCAAAAGACTTATTCGGCTGTCCCCCTAGGGTAACACTTTTTTGTTCCAGGTAGAACTCTTTTGTTAGAACTCCAGGTAGAACTTCCAGTAAGAGAACCCTTTAAAGAACCCATTTTGGTTCCAGGTAAAAACCCTTTTGGTGCCAGGTGGAACTCTTTCGGGTTCCATGTAAAACCCTTACCACAAAAGGCTCTATATGGAACCCAAAAGAGTTCCACCTGGCACCAAAAGGGTTTTTACCTGGAACCAAAATGGGTTATCTTATGACGACAGCTCTAGAATCCTCTTAGATTCCTGATAGCACCTTTTTTTCTAAGAGTATACTCTGTCATAGATTTGATGTGTACTCCAAGCAGCGCTTGATAAAGGAGGTGTTGCTAGCATGTACTAATGCTACTGTAGCTTACTCCATCAAAATGTATAGATGTGTTGCACTCTTTTTTGTTGTTGGTCCTAATCTATTTGGAGACACTTGAAGCTATTAAAGCTTTGGCTAAGTGGTGTAAGACAGGGCATAAATATGAGCTGAATGGTTTTAAGGGTACTAAGAGCAATGGTGGCATTTTATCACTCCATAGTCAGTGGATAGCACTTGTCTGGAGAGAAATCCACCAATCTATTACTGGCTTCTCTTAACCCGTCTCACCATAAACTCAATAAAGAACGAGAGCAGAGGTTAGGTGCTGTGTCTCGTGTGGCTCAGTTGGTTGAGCATAACGCTTGCAACGCCAGGGTTGTGGGTTTGATTCCCCTGGGGGACCAGTACAGAGAAAAAGTGTGATGAATTCTTTCCTTACACTACTGTAAGTTGCTCTGGATAAGAGTGTCTGCTAAATTACCAAAATGTCAAATGTCTGTGAGTTGAATGGCTCGCTGTATGGTTCTCTGGGGACAGTTTGAGTTAGTCACCCAGAGTAGGCTAAACAGATTAGCATTCCGCTGCTAGCATGTTGAATGTCTGTGAATAGTTCAGAGATATTCTTATTACACACAGTATATTTGATTAGAGCACGTGTGCCCTTCCATCCGTGTGTGTATGTGCGAGCACTAATGTATGTTCTGAAGTGCCAGAATATAGCCTGCGAGCATATCGCCCTCTCTCCTCTTTAGCTGTCAGAACCTACTGAGTCTGTGTGGGTATGTCACAAATCTGCACTAGATAGATAAAGTACATGAAGCCAAACCGCTTTATTTTATTTCATCTCTCTCTCTCTCGCTCTCTCTCTCTCTCTCTCTCTCTCTCGCTCTCTCTCGCTCTCTCTCCCCTCCCCCCACAGGCTGTGAATATCCTGCATCTGAGAAATCAGACCACTGAGGCTGCCAAAGCATGCTGGTGCCAAGCTGTCCCATGATGCACATAGCCAGACCCGTGCTGCTCGTCCTGGGTCTTCTCCTCCTCCTCGCCAATGCCGAAAGTAAGTGTCACTTCTCTTTTGTCCTCTGTTTGCGCCCTTGTAGGGAAGAAAGATGTCTCTTATAAGTGGTCTTATGATATCTAAGTGTCAAGTGTTATTACACACACCAACTCACACACACTTCCATGCATTCTCCCTCTATCTCCCTCTCTCCACCCAACACCCTGGTGAGTACAAGGCCATGTCCATGCCCCTACATTCTAATCCAATATGGAGATAACTATCCATATCTGGGACCCAAAGAACAACCGTAGATAAACAGTGCCTTCTGAAAGTATTCACACCCCTTGACTTTTTCCACATTTTCTTGTGTTACAGCCTGAATTTAAAATTGATTACATTTAGATTTTTGGTAATTGGTCTACACACGATATCTCAAAAATGTCCAAATGGAATTATGTTTTTCAAAATGTGTACAAATGAATAAAAAATGAAAATCTGAAATGTCTTCAGTCATTAACTATTCAACCCCTGTGATATGGCAAGCCTAAATAAGTTCAGGAGTGAAAGTCACATAAGTTGCATGGACTCTCTCTGTGCAATAATAGTGTTTAACATGATTTTTGAATGACTACCTCATCTCTGTACCCCACACATACCATTATCTCTGAAATCCCTCAACTGAACAGTGAATTTCAAACACAGATTCAACCACAAAGCCCAGGGAGGTTTTCCAATGCCTTGCAAAGAGCGGCACCTATTGGTAGATGGGTAAAAAAAACACCCAGTCATAACAAAGATACAGGCATCTTTCATAACTCAGTTGCTGGAGAGGAAGGAAACTGCTCAGGGATTTCCCTCCTCTCCGGCAAGTCCCTTGTTTCATCATGTTTGCAACAAGGCACTAAAGAAATACTGCAAAAAAATATGGCAAAGCAATTCACTTTTTGTCCTGAATACAGTGTTATGTGTGGGGCAAATCCAATACAAAACATTACTGAGTACCACGCTCCTTATTGGCTGCATCATGTTATGGGTATGCTTTTGATCATTAAGGACTGGGGAGTTTTTCAGGATCAAACAAATGTATGGAATGGAGCTAATCACAGGAAAAATCCTAGAGAAAAACCTGGTTCAGTCTGCTTTCCACCAAACACTGGGAGATTAATTCACTTTTCTGCAGGACCGTAACCAAAAACTCAAGGCCAAATCTACACTGGAGTTGCTTACCATGAAGAAAGTGAATGTTCCCGAGTGGCCGAGTTACAGTTTTGACTTAAATCTACTTGAAAATCTATGGCAAGACCTGAAAATGGTTGTCTGACAATAATCACAAGCAATTTGACAGAGCTTGAAGAATATTGAAAAGAATAATGGCAAACGTTGCACAATCCAGGTGTGGAAAGTTCTTAGAGACTTACCCAGAAAGACTCACAGCTGCAATCGCCTCCAAAGGCGCTTCTACAAGTATTGACTCAGGGGTGTAAATACTTATTTAAGTGGGATTTTTCTGTATTTCTTTTTCAATAAATTTACAAAAATAGCTAAAAACATGTTTTTCACTTTGTCATTATGGGGTATTGTGTGTAGGTGGGTGAGATGATTATTTATTGAATCCATTTTGAATTCAGGCTGTAACACAACAAAATGTGGAATTAGTCAAGGGGTAGGAATACTTTCTGAAGGCACTGTAAACACTGTAAACACCACGAAAATACGTTGAATTGGAATTGAAATCTGAGCATTGAGGTGTGACAGCAGTGTGACAGTAGTTTCAGACTCCATTGAGGTGTGACAGCTGTGTGACAGTAGTTTCAGACTCCATTGAGGTGTGACAGCAGTGTGACAGTAGTTTCAGACTACATTGAGGTGTGACAGCAGTGTGAAAGTAGTTTCAGACTACATTGAGGTGTGACAGCAGTGTGACAGTAGTTTCAGACTCCATTGAGGTGTGACAGCAGTGTGACAGTAGTTTCAGATTCCATTGAGGTGTGACAGCAGTGTGACAGTAGTTTCAGACTACATTGAGGTGTGACAGCAGTGTGACAGTAGTTTCAGATTCCATTGAGGTGTGACAGCAGTGTGACAGTAGTTTCAGATTCCATTGAGGTGTGACAGCAGTGTGACAGTAGTTTCAGACTCCATTGAGGTGTGACAGCAGTGTGACAGTAGTTTCAGATTCCATTGAGGTGTGACAGCAGTGTGACAGTAGTTTCAGACTCCATTGAGGTGTGACAGCAGTGTGACAGTAGTTTCAGATTCCATTGAGGTGTGACAGCAGTGTGACAGTAGTTTCAGACTCCATTGAGGTGTGACAGCAGTATGACAGTAGTTTCAGATTCCATTGAGGTGTGACAGCAGTGTGACAGTAGTTTCAGACTCCATTGAGGTGTGACAGCAGTGTGACAGTAGTTTCAGACTCCATTGAGGTGTGACAGCAGTGTGACAGTAGTTTCAGATTCCATTGAGGTGTGACAGCAGTGTGACAGTAGTTTCAGACTCCATTGAGGTGTGACAGCAGTGTGACAGTAGTTTCAGATTCCATTGAGGTGTGACAGCAGTGTGACAGTAGTTTTAGATTCCATTGAGGTGTGACAGCAGTGTGACAGTAGTTTCAGATTCCATTGAGGTGTGACAGCAGTGTGACAGTAGTTTCAGATTCCATTGAGGTGTGACAGCAGTGTGACAGTAGTTTCAGACTCCATTGAGGTGTGACAGCAGTGTGACAGTAGTTTCAGATTCCATTGAGGTGTGACAGCAGTGTGACAGTAGTTTCAGACTCCATTGAGGTGTGACAGCAGTGTGACAGTAGTTTCAGACTCCATTGAGGTGTGACAACAGTGTGACAGTAGTTTCAGACTCCATTGAGGTGTGACAGCAGTGTGACAGTAGTTTCAGACTCCATTGAGGTGTGACAGCAGTGTGACAGTAGTTTCAGACTCCATTGAGGTGTGACAACAGTGTGACAGTAGTTTCAGATTCCATTGAGGTGTGACAGCAGTGTGCCAGTAGTGTCAGACTCCATTAAAGTTTCTCCCACTCCATTTTCCCTGGTTAACACTACTTCCCATGAATCACTAAGTTCCAGGAAGCAGGTGCATGTGAATCAAAGATTTATTACACCGGTCACACCGCAGGAATCTCACTTTTCAGCTTGAATATCTTTGGAAGACCGAGCGTTCACCCAAGGTCATAGACGAGGGAATAGCAAAAGTTAAATTGATGGGCGAGACTTGAAACTTTGTGGTTGAGAAACGTTCCCTGCAATCTGTTTCATGCTCTATACTCCCTCCCATGGCATTGTGGGAGAAAGATGAATGGGAAAGTTGTTTTTCACTTCAGGTGAGAATTTTGTGTCTCAATGATTCTGTTTTTTATTGACTTTACCATCATAATCATAGCAGCTTTTGATGTGCTTTCTATTGAGCACACCTATCAATCTTTTGGAAAAAGAATAGACCATGCAACAAGGCATGAACTCAAAATGGTGGATGTTGCCATGTACACATAGTTGAGGTGACAAATGTGACATATAAAATAAAGGAAAGCCAACTACCAGACATCCAATCTTGAGTCGCCAGTGGACATTCCAGCGGTGAATTTGAGCACAGATGTTACCGATGAGACAACCACAAGTACACTTGGCCATCCAACCCCTTTAACCCTACCCCCCACCTTCCCTTCTCTCCCTGTTACGGCCTGCGTGCTAACAGCTGCTCTTATAGCCCTTTGGACAGCTGTGCTGGTTCATCACCTCCAAGCCAAAACAAATTCACCGTGAGGGAAGGCGACAGCTGTCTAGCAATGACTGAGTAATGCAGGAGACAGGGGGTTGGGGATCGGGGGCTGTATGACAGGCCAGTGTTGCCAGCTGAGGTGTGAGTGCACAGAGAGCCAAGTAAAGCCAAACCATCTTGAAGTATTACATATTTTCTAAGGGATCCAGCTATATTCTTCTCTCAGCTTTATCCAGCTTTAATACTCAGCTTAAGTATGTGTTTTATTCTTTGTTGTGTTGGACCCTTTCTTGCGGATATTCCTTCTCCCTCTATCCTTTCCTCCCACGTCCCTTCCTTCTGTCCCTTTTTGTGCCTGTGCGTTAGCCCCAGACAAGCGACTACATCCCTGTATTTTCCCTCTCTAGTGTGCCACTGCATCTGCATAAACACTTCAGCTGCTCAGCTCAGCTCCAGGGTTCTCCCCAATACCACTCTAGCCGTGAGAGGAAAGATCAAAATAACGACGGAATAACCCCCCCCGCCCACCACCCACCGCCTCACTTTAACCCTCTAAAACCCCCTAGAGAAAGAAGGGAAGCTGCCTGCCTCCGTCAGTGCAGGTTTGCCCAACTGGGGTGTGTTAGCCCCGCATGCTAAGGGATATGGCGGAGGATATGAGACACGTGAGAGGGCGAAAATGGCTGACTCTGCCTGCTCAACAGATGGCACCATCCTTGGAGCCAGTCCTGTGTGTCCATGCCCGGCTGACTGCACCAACCTCTCCCGCAAAGGCGGGGAGAAAAGAGTAACAAATGTCCCCGGACAGGACACGCACACACGTAGGAAGGGTTTTGGCGCTAACGATGCTAACATAGGCGAATGCTATATGGCAATGCATTGTTCGGTTAATATGTGGATACTAGGCATGGATAGAAAGGGCCCTTTGTTGGCATAGGACTGTGACTATGTTTGTGTTTTTTCTGTTGTTTTACCTCCAGAATCTCTCTCTCTCTCACTCTCTCGCTGTCTCTCTCTTCCTCTCCCTCTCTTTTTCTCCAAACCCTGCATGGTTAATTTGTGTGGCAAATTAGGTTCAGGACTATTGAAGGAGGGTATGCCAGGGCTCACCAGGAACAATAATAATTGTCCCTGGTGAGCCTGGAAGAGAGAGAGAGCGAGAAGCAGTGGTGGCGGCAAGCAATTATTCTGTGCCTGGTTGAACAATGTCTAGGATGATGAAGATTAGACATGGTTTGTGTCTGAAATGGCACCTTATTTTGGCCATGGCCCATAAGGCAAGAAGAACATAATGTAGTGAACGGTGTCCTATTTGGGACAGAGCTACTGGTCTGAGGAGACTAAACAGCTCTGCGATTCATTAGCAACATGAAATGCAAAGAGCTACCAAACAGCACCGAACAGCACAGAACAAAACACAATAAGTCCTAGAGGTTGATAGAGGTCTCTAATGGTTTTGCCATTGTGCTTGTTTGTTTGCCCTCTGACATGTTTCCCATTGTGCTCTTAAACTCGCTGGCGTTGACCATCAATTGATCATTATTGATCATTGATACATGCTGCTTTAAATACCTCTTAAACCCATCCCTCTAAGGGGCCCTGGTCAAAAGTTGTGGACTACACTATATAGGAAATAGGGAGCCAATCGGGAGGGAACTTAAGTCACCCTGTGGCCTAATGCTGGTTGAATTGATTATCTCTACTGATGGCGTGTCGTATTCCAGTGGAGTGAATGCTCCTCTTTTAACGCCTCAAGTAACTATCAACAGGCTCCCCCGGATCTCTGTAAACAATCTGTTTACATGCCCAAACTTCTCTACCTCTCTGGCTCTCCTTCACACACAGGCTTGCGACCCAAATAGCACTATATTCCCTTTATAGTGCACCTATGCGCCCTGGTCCAAATAAGTGCACTATAAAGAGAATAGGGGACCATATTTTAGAGAGAGAGAGAGAGAGAGAGATCATTTCAGGATGCAGACTAGCATGTCTTCATGCAGCGGTTCTGAGGGCTCAACTCGAATCAGGGGGTAGACTAGTGTGTCTTCATGCAGCGGTTCTGAGGGCTCAACTCGAATCAGAGGGCAGACTAGCGTGTCTTCATGCAGCGGTTCTGAGGGCTCAACTCGAATCAGGGGGCAGGCTAGCGTGTCTTCATGCAGCGGTTCTGAGGGCTCAACTCGAATCAGAGGGCAGACTAGCGTGTCTTCATGCAGCGGTTCTGAGGGCTCAACTCGAATCAGAGGGCAGACTAGCGTGTCTTCATGCAGCGGTTCTGAGGGCTCAACTCGAATCAGAGGGCAGACTAGCGTGTCTTCATGCAGCGGTTCTGAGGGCTCAACTCGAATCAGGGGGCAGGCTAGCGTGTCTTCATGCAGCGGTTCTGAGGGCTCAACTCAAATCAGGGGTCAGGCTAGCGTGTCTTCATGCAGCGGTTCTGAGGGCTCAACTCGAATCAGGGGGCAGGCTAGCGTGTCTTCATGCAGCGGTTCTGAGGGCTCAACTCGAATCAGGGGGCAGGCTAGCGTGTCTTCATGCAGCGTTTCTGAGGGCTCAACTCGAATCAGGGGGCAGGCTAGCGTGTCTTCATGCAGCGGTTCTGAGGGCTCAACTCGAATCAGAGGGCAGACTAGCCTGTCTTCATGCAGCGGTTCTGAGGGCTCAACTCGAATCAGGGGGCAGGCTAGCGTGTCTTCATGCAGCGGTTCTGAGGGCTCAACTCGAATCAGGGGGCAGGCTAGCGTGTCTTCATGCAGCGGTTCTGAGGGCTCAACTCGAATCAGGGGGCAGACTAGCGTGTCTTCATGCAGCGGTTCTGAGGGCTCAACTCGAATCAGGGGGAAGACTAGCGTGTCTTCATGCAGCGGTTCTGAGGGCTCAACTCGAATCAGGGGGCAGACTAGCGTGTCTTCATGCAGCGGTTCTGAGGGCTCAACTCGAATCAGGGGGCAGGCTAGCGTGTCTTCATGCAGCGGTTCTGAGGGCTCAACTCGAATCAGGGGGAAGACTAGCGTGTCTTCATGCAGCGGTTCTGAGGGCTCAACTCGAATCAGGGGGCAGACTAGCGTGTCTTCATGCAGCGGTTCTGAGGGCTCAACTCGAATCAGGGGGCAGGCTAGCGTGTCTTCATGCAGCGGTTCTGAGGGCTCAACTCGAATCAGGGGGCAGACTAGCGTGTCTTCATGCAGCGGTTCTGAGGGCTCAACTCGAATCAGAGGGCAGACTAGCGTGTCTTCATGCAGCGGTTCTGAGGGCTCAACTCGAATCAGGGGGCAGACTAGCGTGTCTTCATGCAGCGGTTCTGAGGGCTCAACTCGAATCAGGGGGCAGGCTAGCGTGTCTTCATGCAGCGGTTCTGAGGGCTCAACTCGAATCAGGGGGCAGGCTAGCGTGTCTTCATGCAGCGGTTCTGAGGGCTCAACTCGAATCAGGGGGCAGGCTAGCGTTTCTTCATGCAGCGGTTCTGAGGGCTCAACTCGAATCAGAGGGCAGGCTAGCGTGTCTTCATGCAGCGGTTCTGAGGGCTCAACTCGAATCAGGGGGCAGACTAGCGTGTCTTCATGCAGCGGTTCTGAGGGCTCAACTCGAATCAGGGGGCAGGCTAGCGTTTCTTCATGCAGCGGTTCTGAGGGCTCAACTCGAATCAGGGGGTAGACTAGCGTGTCTTCATGCAGCGGTTCTGATGGCTCAACTCGAATCAGGGGGCAGGCTAGCGGGTTTCCATGCAGAGGTCAAATTGTGCACGGCTCTGCAGCGAACATAATGTGCAATATAGGAACAGGCTTTCCCATAGTGTAATTATTTGATATGAAAGAGGCAGTCATCACGGGTGTTATCAAAGGGCTCAAGCTCGACCACGTCTTTGTCTCATTCAGATGGCTGTCAGTGTCAGTGTGTGTGAATAGATTCTAGAATATTGGATGGAATAATATGATACATATTTTCGTGGAGTGTTACTGTCAATGGTCATTACCTCGATGCACTCTGGGATATGTATTCATCCATAGAACCACACATTTATAGGACTACTGGCAGGCACGTACACACACATAGGAACACACACACACACACACACACACACACACACACACACACACACACACACACACACACACACACACACACACACACACACACACACACACACACACACACACACACACACACACACACACACACACACACACACAGAGGATCATGATCATGTGAGCACACTGAGTAGCACCTCCTAGCCAGACTAAGGGCTAATGATAATGCATTTTCCCTGATGCCAGGTAGTTGTACATCGTGTGTTTTATGCATGCCTCCCCTAATATGAATTATTGTGAAATAGGGTTGTATTTGCATATGGGCTTTCAGGTTGTGCTGAAATTAGCATTTTTACAACAGTTCAAATTAAATCCCACTGCTTAATTTGCCAGCATGGTAATTTGATTTAAATTGCGTCCATTCCACTTCCTACTAAACTCATAGTCATACCCTCATGTTGTCATTGTACTTCTGCATGCAACACACACACACACACACACACACACACACACACACACACACACACACACACACACACACACACACACACACACACACACACACACACACACACACACACACACACACACACACACCTTCACACACACACACCTTCACACACACCCATGTATTACACAATAACACATTTCCCCAGAATTACATTAAATAAGGGAGAATGAAACTACTGACATTGTAATTATTACTAAAAAACGATCAGCGCCCAAAAATATACCAAATATCACAACTTTTCCGGAGCCCGTAAAATGGCTGTTATTCCCCCCAGCGCCATTTGATAAAAAAGTAGGGTGGTACGTCCGGTACATCACTGGGGCGTGTCAGAGGAAGGCCCTAAAAATGGACTCCAGCCAAGTCATTATTTTTGCTACCGAATGGCAAAAGGAACCGGAGCAGAAAGTCTGGGACAAAAAGGCTCCTGAACAGCTTCTACCCCAAGCCATAAGACTGCTGAACAGGTAATCAAATGGCTAACACGGCGATTTTCATTGACACCCTTTTTTTTGCACTGGCTCTATGCACACTCACTGGACTCTACCCTCACACTCACACATACTACACTGATACTCCAACAAACACATAAACACACACTCACACACTACATAGGCTCACAAACACAAAACACACACATGCATATTGATACCACTCACACATAGACACACTTTCACACTCTTCACATACGCTGCTGCTACTCTGTTTATTATCTATCCTGATTGCCTGGTCACTTTTACGCCTACCTACTCTACATATACATATTACCTCAATTACCTCAGCTACCTTGTACCCCCGCACATTGACTTGGTACCGGTACTCCTTGTATATAGCCTCGTTATTGTTATTTAATTGTGTTACTATAAAATCTTTTCTTACTTTTTATCTCTGCATTGTTGCGAAAGGGCTCATAAGTAAGAATTTCACTGTAAAGTCTACACCTGTTGTATTCAGTGCATGTGACAAATACAATTATATTTGATTTGATTTAAACCCTCCTCATCAATGGTGTCTAATTACAAACCTGTGGTTTAGTCGCACGCAATCTGATCACAAGACCATGGAAACGTAATTAAACACAATGTTATCGTGGCCATCCGAGATGATTTGTGCTACCAGGGCTTTTGCTATGCTAGATGAATAATCAGTAGTAATCATTTTCTCCGGTAGAAGTACGGTACTCTACAAACTGTCTGTGCTTCTCGTTCTTATCGTCTCTTTGTAATTACCATGTAATTACTCCATAAGACACTGTGGGCACTCACCATTTATGCTGGGAATGCTTGTTTGTCTAGTAGGGCTGTGAAGATACCAGTATCGCAATATATTTTTCATGGCAGAAAATGTAACACAAAGCACACTAAACCCTTTGGTCCTTCAAAAACCTGCTGGGTGTAAAATATTGTGTGCTATAGCTTGGAAAATAAATACATGTGACTCTGGATAACAACATAATGATGTTCTTTCCAACATTAGTCTGTTTTCCTAAAGAAGTTAACCTACTTCATGTTTTGTTTCCTTGCCACGGTACTAACGACTATCGCAGTACTGTATTCGTCCTGCCCTATTATCTAGTAGAAAGCCCCTGGTAGTCCGTTATTGGACACTATTAGCCTGGCTATGGATTGCTGTAATTTGGCCATCCACAGTACCATACAAAGTTCAGACCAACTTCAGCATATTTGTCCACCGAAGAAAGACTACAAATATAGGGCGGACGTAAAGGTAAAGTAAAGGTAATGGCGGACTGAACGAAGTTATGTAGAGCACCTCCAGATAAAACATAATATTCAAAATATCTGCTAAATAGACTAAAATATTAGCACTACATAATCTGGTGATTGATAAACCTTCAATCTGGATAATAACACAAAACAAATCCTAAAACTAGAGACATTTATCGACAAATATTACGAACACAGACAACAACCAAACATGACGGAGAATAAGACAGGGGAACCGTTTACAAAACGCAAGCGAGATTCTTCGACAGATACTGACGATTTAATATTCTCACCACCGGGAATGGTAAAGGTCGAAACTGATCTGTTAAAATCAATAAATGACAAACTGGGTTTACTTGAATTACTTAGTAAGGATATAAAAGAGTTAAAGGCAAGCCTAGAGATGAGTGATGAAAAAGCTGCGACATTGGAGAAGGAAACACACGCGCTAAAAGGGACAGTCAATAAGATTCAAACCGAAATGAATGGAATTAAAAAAGAGAACATCGTTCTGAAGGAAGCCTTACTGGAGATTCAAACTAGATCCATGAGAGAGAATTTGGTACTTACAGGTATCCAAGAAAAAGAAGGAGAAGTTCCTGAATCTATAGTTAGAGTTCCTCCGTACAGCGCTTCAGATTCCATGCGAAGTTGTCGACAAAATCCAACTTGAACGTGTTCACCGCTTCGGACAGAGAGGGCAGAGGTACGAACGCCCAATCGTTGCAAAATTTGCTTCATTTAAAGATAAAATAATGGTTAAAAGCCTAGGTAAAAGACTTGCTGGGACCAAAATTGGCATGAATGATCAGTTTCCGAAAGAAATTGCAGAACGGCGCAAAGTTCTGTATCCAATTTTCAAACAAAACAGATTAAAAGCGAAACGAGTAGCTCTCGTCGTTGATAAACTATATATTGATAACCAGTTGTTCAGAGACACAAAGACTACTCCATGGTTATTTTAAAATTTACAAAATTCTCATAGACGAGGAAAATAAACACAATTCAAGCCCGGTTACTGATTGGAACAATACAACAAAAAATATAGCTTTTTTATAAATCTTCACATATAACTAATTGAACACACAAGCACTAATTCAACATAGTGAAGATAAAAACTAAGTAAACAGAAGGCACAGTATGTGTGGATGGTATGGTTTGTGTTTATTTTATTTTTTATCTTATTTGTTATGTTTGGAAAGTTGAGTGAGTGAGTAATGAAATGGTTGCATATCCCAGAGCCAATGTATTGCTGTGAGCCGGGTATGAGAGGGCTTTCAATGTTGTTCAGATGATGGATATACTTTTATAATGAATTATACGTCTTATTTATTTATTGTCCTATCATGGAAAACTACATTTTTTTTATCTTAATAAATTATATCTAATTATTATCCTATTTTAATGGTACTGTCTATGGCCCTATACCCTAGACACCCACCTGAATGACCCAGATATTAAGGAGAAGTCCCTAACTGTTTTATGTGCTTGCTGTAAGCGGTCTCTATGCAGCTAAAATGAGGTCAGAGACCAAGAGCAGCACTGCCCCCTCAAGATTCTGAGCCTGCTTGGCAGGGTTGGTCCTGCAAAGCCAAAGCCCCCTAAAGGGAGAGGAAAATATACAAGGAATTTCTCAAAGCTGCTAATGAGAACCTTGACGACCTTGTACCTAGCCGGTGGGGATTCTGGTGGGGTACCCCCACCCAGGCAGTGGCAGTGCTGGCAACACTAGCTGCAGTAACCCATGGGGAGGGGGTCACACTCGGACATTCAGAGAGGGGGTATATTATTGTGGCCCTGGTGGCACAGAATCAAGGTCGGACTGCATGGAGATGCGTGGGGACATGGTCATGACTGGTGGCCGTATTGTGGGTGTTTTTTTTCAGGAATAGGGTGTACATTTGACGGCCATTATCTAGGATATGACAATGGTAAATAATTTTCAATTTTTGCTTATTTTTTTGCGCGGTCTTGCAGGCCTTCTCATGCAGCTGCAACTGCAATGGCATTTGGAAATCATGACCCATCTTGAGTTGGGCTCTGGGATGGTGCAACTGTTGAGAAAGTGAGCTTATGGTTGTGTGGGGGTAAGGGCTGAGTGTGTATGTGTGTATCCCACAACTGTTGCGAAAGAAGAAGTAAAAGATGTAAGGTACAATAGAGGATGATCCACAGCTATATATAATACAAATCGAGGTGACGGCAATGGAAATGCATATGGCAATTGATTTACTTCAATTCGGTAAATGGAACTGTATGCTCTTTTCAAAGAATGGATCCCAGTCGGTTCAGGGCTATGGGATACAGGGGGTCGAGGGTGGTCTGCCGGGCATTGGGATGACAAGCCATCTCGAGATGAGGCCTTTTAGCGGGTGGAATAGTAGGGACCAATTGGAGGTTTACTTAGTAGAAATGCAAATATCATGGTACAACTATATAAACACTCAATCATTATGTTACGTTTTAATAGTACGTTTACAAAAATATATTCTGATTAAAAGAATGAAAGGTGTGTCTCATGGTAAGTGGTGAAATAAGTATAGCCAGTTACAATTGTAATGGCTTAGCAGATAATAAGAAAAGACGATCAGTATTTACCTGGCTAAAAGAGAAGGATTATAATATTTATTGTTTACAGGAAACCCATTCAACAGTTTTAGATGAAGTTTTGTGGAAAAAGAACTGGGTGGGCAAAATATATTTCTCCCATGGGCAAAGAAATTCAAAAGGGGTGATGATCTTAATTAACAATAATTTTGATCCAAATGTGCAAATTGTCCAAACAGATCCTCAAGGTAGATGGATTATTTTAAATATGTTATTGGACAATAAACAAATATGGCTTGTTAACCTATACGGTCCGAATAATGATGATCCAAGCTTCTTTGAAAATATATATAAGAACTTATCAACTCTACAAGCAACACTAGACTCTATTATTATAATGGGAGATTTTAATACGGTCTTAAATAGCTCTATAGACCGGAAAGGAAATCACACTACAAATTATCACCCTCAGGCACTTAAGGAAATCATGAATGTCATGGATATATTGGAATTAGTGGATATATGGAGACTTAAATACCCTGACCTAGTGAGATATACTTGGCGGAGGCTGAATCAAGCTAGTCGTCTTGACTACTTTCTTATTCCATTCTCTCTGGCACCAAAAGTTAAAAAAGTGTTGATAGGGGATAGAATGCGGTCGGATCATCACATAATTGGCATATATATTTCTCTTACAGAATTTCCACGTGGGCGAGGATATTGGAAATTTAATCAAAGTCTACTAGATGATAAATTGTTTAGAACTAGGACAGAAGATTTTATAACTGACTTTTTCAGACATAACATAGGTACAGCAGATCCCCTTATTGTATGGGACACTTTTAAGTGTGCCTTTAGAGGCCATGCAATTCAGTACTCATCTATAAAACAAAAGCAATTTAGATCAAAAGAGTCCATATTAACAAAGGAAATTGAAGGACTAACAGTACAGTTAGATAGCAATAAAAACGGTACCATAGAGGCACAGAATAATTTAGAGGAAAAACAAAAAGAAATGGAGGAACTTATTCAAGAAAGATCCAGTGTAATATATTATAAAAATAAAGCGAACTGGATGGAATATGGGGAAAAATGCACCAAATTCTTTTTCAATCTTCAATATAGAAATGCTACCAAAAAAAATGTATTAAAACTTGTGACAAATGATGGAGTCACGCATGATTCACCAAATGATATTTTGAAAGAGGAAGTAAAGTACTTTAAGAATATGTTTTCGTTTCAGGCTCCTCTATCTCCACTAACTGAAACTAATTG
This sequence comes from Salvelinus fontinalis, assembly GCF_029448725.1. NCBI lineage: Eukaryota > Metazoa > Chordata > Actinopteri > Salmoniformes > Salmonidae > Salvelinus > Salvelinus fontinalis. The sequence goes on from NC_074675.1 coordinate 41,761,118, forward strand.
TATGGATTTTTTTCCTATTAATAATGTAAAATTAACATCTGAACAGAAAGACTCATGTGAAGGCCAAATTACAGAGGAGGAACTGCTTGTTGCAATTGGGGCCTTTAAAGATGGGAAAACTCCAGGGCTGGATGGCATACCAGTGGAAGTATACAAAACGTTTTTTGATATACTCAAAGGACCATTATTAACTTGTTTTAACCACTCCTATATAAATGGTAGATTATCAGACACACAACAAGAAGGTCTGATATCGTTATTACTGAAACAGGACCCAAGTGGTATATATAAAGATCCAGTCCAATTAAAAAATTGGAGACCTCTTACACTTCAGTGTTGTGATGCAAAAATCCTAGCAAAATGCTTGGCGCATAGAATAAAAAAAGTTTTGTCAGATATTATTCATCCTAATCAGACAGGTTTTTTACATGGACGATACATTGGAGATAATATAAGGCAAGTACTGGAAACAATAGAACACTATGAGATATCGGGGACACCAGGCCTGGTTTTCATAGCTGATTTTGAAAAGGCTTTTGATAAAGTACGACTGGAGTTTATATATAAATGCCTAGAATATTTCAATTTTGGGGAATCTCTTATAAAATGGGTTAAAATTATGTATAGTAACCCTAGGTGTAAAATAGTAAATAATGGCTACATCTCAGAAAGTTTTAAACTATCTAGAGGAGTAAAACAAGGTTGTCCACTATCGGCATATCTATTTATTATTGCCATCGAAATGTTAGCTGTTAAAATTAGATCAAACATTAATATTAAAGGATTAGAAATCCAGGGCTTAAAAACTAAGGTGTCATTGTACGCTGATGATTCATGTTTTCTTTTAAAACCACAACTAGAGTCTCTCCAGGGCCTCATAGAGGATCTAGATACCTTTGCTATCCTCTCTGGATTAAAACCAAATTATGATAAATGTACCATATTACGTATTGGATCACTAAAAAATACACATTTTATATTGCCATGTAGTTTACCAATTAAATGGTCTGACGGAGATGTGGACATACTCGGTATAAAAATCCCAAAAGAAAGAAGTGATCTCACTCCAATAAATTTTTATAGAAAGTTAGCAAAAATAGATAAGATCTTGCTACCATGGAAAGGAAAATACCTGTCTATTTGTGGAAAAATCACCCTAATTAACTCTTTAGTCATATCACAGTTTATCTATTTGCTTATGGTTTTGCCTACACCTAGTGACCTGTTTTTTAAATTATATGAACAAAAAATATTCAATTTTATTTGGAACGGCAAGCCAGATAAAATTAAAAGGGCCTATTTATATAACGAATATGAATTCGGAGGGCAGAAATTATTAAATATTAAAGCATTAGACCTCTCACTAAAGGCATCGGTCATACAAAAGTTATACTTAAATCCAAACTGGTTCTCTAGTAAACTGGTACGAATGTCTCATCCTATGTTCAAGAAGGGCCTTTTTCCCTTTATTCAGATTACACCTGCTCATTTTCGGTTGTTTGAAAAGGAAATGATCTCCAAAATATCCTTATTCTTTAAACAAGCCTTAGAAAGTTGGTTGCAATTTCAGTTTAATCCACCTGAAAGGACGGAACAAATAGTACAACAAATATTGTGGTTAAATTCAAATATAATAATTGATAAAAAAACTGTATTTATCGAAGAAATGTTTAAAAAAGGTATAATTTTTGTGAATGATATCATAAATAGGACTGGTGGAGTTATGTCACACATGCAGCTAACACAGACATATGGAAAAGTCTGCTCTACCCAAAATTACAACCAATTAATTGCAGCATTACCACAAAAATGGAAGAGGCAAGTAGAAGGGGAAAAAAGTAAGGAACTTGTATGTCGGCCCTGTATTAAAGAACAAAAATGGTTAAAGAAAAGTGTGATAAATAAAAACATATACCAATTTCATTTAAGGACCAAAAAACTAACAGCTGTGCCATACAAATTGCAAAATAGTTGGGAAGAGATTTTCGATGTACCCATTCCATGGCACATGGTTTATGAATTGATACGCAAAACAACGCCGGATTCAAAACTTCGAATTTTTCAATATAAATTACTGTACAAAATTCTTGCAACTAATAGAATGTTATATATATGGGGTATACAATCTTCCCAGCTCTGCAGATTCTGTTGTGAGGAGGCAGAGTCATTAGATCATTTATTTTGGTATTGTCCATATGTAGCTCGTTTTTGGTCACAGGTCCAGGAATGGCTGAAGAATTGCAACATTTGCCTAAAACTAACGCTACAGATAGCAATACTGGGGGATTTGAAAAGCCATAGTCAATCAATCAATAATATAATAATTATTTTGGCAAAGATGTTTATTTTTAATTTACAATCTGTAGAAGCTATGAGAATAGGAAGGTTCAGGTCTTTTGTGAAGCATCACAGCACAGTTGAGAAATGTATGGCAAATAGAAATCCGAAATGGATGATGTTGGAAGATAGATGGGAGGGGTTGGGTGGAGCTGAAGGGTGGGACTAATAACAAGATAAACAATATAGGGCATACGGGATCTGTGAAATGTGTATAGGTGCGGAGCTTTTGTGAAATAGCACAGTTACAAGTGGAAATAAAATTGGATGGACAACAGAAATAGAGGAAGGACTAAGAACAAATAAGAGAGAACTATTGTAAAGTGGACTGTGTCTGTAAGATAGGTATAAGATGTAGAAATTGAAGGTAAAAGCAGAAGTGTTTATAAGTTTACTCCAATTGGGGGATTGGTGGTAGGGTCGCGGGGAATAATAATAAAGGCATATTCTTTAAAAAAGTATGTATGTCTATATAGGTATGTGTATGTATATATGTGTATATGTATGCATACGTATATGGATATATATATTTACCCCAAAAAAAAAGAAAAAAAAAAAAAAAAAAAAAGACTACAAATTTATTTTTTCCCCGTTTACAATACCCACCTAATTCAAACCAAAATGGAACGGAATTCCCACAGATTTTACCTCAGGTTTGGCATATTTGTCCACCAAAGATGGAATATAAAGCCTGATTTAAGCTGGATGCTCCCATTAAGAGAACACAAACGGCCAGGTTTCACAAAGTCTAGCATGGCTTTGATGCCGGGATCAGCCGGTGAGCCGAACACAATGCCAGCTGTTTTGCGTATCCCCGGCTTACGCTTGGCACAACGTTTAGCATGCTGGCATATGCTAAAGCGGATCACTCCTTTATATACCAATGCACCCTGTAACAATGCGTGACATCACTAGAGTGACTGTACAATTAATAGATTGGGCCTTTGGGATGCTTGGATTTGGTCACTGTCTTGAATGGATATGCTTTACCGTCACATAATTATTCCTACTACAGAGTAAAGGGTCGTCTTTTGGTGGGTATGTCAAAACGGATGATCAATGTTAGAACATTAGTACGTAAGATGTTACGGATGAAAAAAGGTTGAACAATCCACGTTTGTCTTTTTGATGCCTGTGAGTGTGAAAATCGTCTCGTTATCTGGGAGAGATCTAAATGAACTAAATGCAGTTGTCGACCCTTAAGAACTTGAGGATGGGAGAGCTATATCAGAACCTCTTAGCCTAGCTTATACCAGAAGAGAGCCATGAACTATCAAGAAGTAAGACCATGATTTGTTATGGAATGCACAAGATATTTATGGGACAAATCATGCAGGCGTTCAGTCCTGGCCAGGGCCCTTTGCTGACGTTCACTTGCTTTTCCCTCCAGGTCAATGTGAGCTATGTTGTGAGGTTCACTGAGGCCAGCCCCCTAAGATACACTAGGAGTCCATTGGCAGCAAACTCCCACAGTGGTCATTTGAATGGCTAGTTAGGGGTTGGATGAGGAGGGGTGTTCTGTACTAGACTTTTCCCTTTTGGGATATGAAGTCTAACGCTTGTATTATCTCGTGGGTTTTATACTGATCTGTATGCTCTACTTATATGGCACAAGCAAAATCATCAACATATCCCATATCACCATCTAAGACAAGGCATTGGAATGTCAGTTGAAACGTTAGGAATCCCAACCCTTCACTAGGAGCTGCAGGAGTGGAGGAGCTGCAATAAAGCCCTTGTCGGTTTGGTTGTAGAGGGATCCCATTCAATCCATTAACGGCTTAATAACCTATGTTGGGCTAATTAGTCCGATGTGTGACAACAACCTCACCGCCAATTAACAGACCCCGGATCAGGGGGGTTTAGCGGATAACCTCCTGAGCCGAACGTACCTCCGAACGCGCTCGTGGAGATCGTTTTTAGCAACCTTATGAACTAAATATAATAATAACTGTATCAACCGAGTTCTGCATATCAGATGCAGGGTGCAGCTT